>NC_056744.1:1520896432-1521196432 GCF_019279795.1 Protopterus annectens
CAGAGACAGAAAATTTCTTGTTACATGTACTGGGGTTATATTACAGGGCACCATTAGAACATCCAGGTAGTGAAAGCGGGCCTTCAGCATGCCAAACAAATGATTGACGATGACCAGGGTTTGTGACAAGATATTGTTGTAGCCAGTGACTGTAAATTTCTAATAGGTTTCATCAACCATGGCTCCAGGGTAGATACAAAATTGCTAATAAGATGACCATGGACAAAATTGCCCTGCACAGACCATTAATGTAGGTTGCACATGTGCCATATTTAGGAGTCATGGTTACTGCCTGAGTGGCCTGCTGATATTTTGTAGATTATACCCTGTGCATTATAGACTACCTGACAGTGTTTGGAGTGGTAACTTTTACAATTAACAAACCTTATTCCCAGCTCACAAGGCTGGGAATTTATTTCAATGTGGGTGCAGTCTATGGTCCCCAGTACTTAAGGGAAATGGGCTATGTTACAAAAAGCCTTCCTGGTGTTGGTCATCTCCCCTGTGGTATGAGGAAAGCATATATACTCCCCCACACACTGTAACATATCATTAAGGAACTCATTGAGTATCCCTGAGCAGATGCCTAGGATACTCTACCATGTCCTTCACTGGTCACTGAAAGGTCCCTGCAGCTAACATTTTCAGAGCCACATGTACCTTAGTATTTGGGGTGGCCGTGGTTGTGCAGGGGTTAGCATTGTTGCCTCACACCAAGAAGTTCTCTGGTTTGATTTTCAGCTGGGGTGCCTTCTGTGCGGAGTCTGCATGTCCACCTTGTGGTAGTGTGGATTTCCTCCTGGTGCTCCAGTTTCCTCCCACATTCCAAAGACATGCAGTTGGTGGATTGGACACTCTGAACTGGCTGTAGGTGTGAGTGTGTGTGTGTGAGTCAGTGGTACAGATGATCTACCGCTACAGGTCTAACCAGCCGTCACTGTAAACCTTGGCTCGAGATGATTCTCACTGTTGAAGTGAGACCCTGACCCCATGTTCAAAATGGGAAAGAGGGGTTGAGGAAGGATGGATGTACCTTAGTATCCACAGATATTTACATCATGAGTCCCACAGGCTTGAAAATCAGGGTTACACATCTTAACTAGCTCCTGCATAGTGATTCTGTCCACACAGTAATGGTTCACAACTTCAGTGTCATAATGGGCATGATATGTTACACACAGAGGGAAGAGACATCACTGCAACTACCATAGGTGAGTACAATCTGTTGCATATACAGGTTTGTTAATGCTGTGGCTACTCTGCACATCTTTCTGTGGTTTGCCTCCTGTAATTGTAGGATTTTATTATAGTCATTTGCTCTGGATCTAGCATATGCAGTACTGGAAAATATATGCTTCTGTATATGCAACGTTGTACAACAACCTGACTACCATAGTCATGGAGTCTGATTCAAGATCCTGTATTTCGATGGAGCAATGCTTAGACTTACAAGACTAAACTGAATATTCACATACTGTTGCATTCTATCCAAGGAAACATATCTGAGATATGCAGGGAAATGACATTATAAAAATAACTATAAGGAATAGAACTTTGACATGTAAGCAGATAGGAGCAATATGGATGGAGTGTCCTAATGAAATGTATAATTGTGAAACAGAGGAAATGGAATTAGAGTAGAAAAGATAAAAGAAAACTGAAGAATCAGTGTTTATTGCACCTTATACAGCTATGAACTCTACTAGTACAGGTGTGAATACTCAACTGGATCCAAGTAAAATATCACTGTAAAATGAAGATATGGAAGACTTTAGATGAAGGGTTTACTGAATTAGAGAAGGTACATTCTGTTTTTCTAATTATTCTGAACTGTTGGACTAATTTCAGATGGATGGCAGCATGGATGCAATGGAATTGCTAGTGAATTATGCTACAATTAGCAGGCATAAAGGTGATACCCAAACAACTGAACCTACTACAAAGAACAATTGAAAGATGCATGATGGCATCACATGGCTCCTGAACACTGCAAAGCAGATCCAGTACCTGTTATTTTATGGCACTAGGTGTACATTTCTACCACCTCTGAAATTAAGCTACACACTCCTGAAATGGCCATTCTGTAGGGAGATACAGTAATAACCTCTTATACAAGGGAGCAGGGACTCATCCTCACAAGGTATTTTAATGTAAAATGTGAGTCTATGAATTTTGTGACTTCAGATATTTATTTCCATATCAGTGCAGTTGGACTATGACATAAGCTTTTAGTCAGCTAACCTATTAGAACACTATAGAGGTTCCTGTAAGGTATTTATAGGCACGCCACCAAAAAGGGAATTTTTTGGCTGTCCTTAATATCTTGTAGTTTTGATCTGCGTATATTGAGCAGACTAGTTTTTGGCAGAGCTATTACAGTATTGTGCATGGACCCAAGAACATTATGGATGACAAACACATTTGGACAAGATCCTGGAAAGCTCTGGTTGTTTTATACCTCACTGACTCAGGGTGCAGCACTTACCTAATGTGCAGTACCTAGGGAATAGTAAAGGCATATTTTTTATGTAGGCTAACCCCAACAGTGTTATTTCTGCAGGAATGTGAAACTTGCTAGCCCCATTTTTGTCTGTTTACATTTCATAGTTTCATAGTTTAGTACTAGGCTATCTACCCTGGGGCATTTGTAAGCCTAGCCATAGTGATGTGGCTTTCGCCACCCCATGAAATGGTACAGAATAGATTTAGAATACTGTGCCTCTGTCTAGTAGTGACACAGTGAAGGTCCCCTTATATAATAGAATTAGTTTACTGTGCCCCTGTCTAGTAGTGACACAGAGGTGACCCCTGGGGTAAACTTACAATCTCCCATCCACTCATCAAGATTTCTCTTGAAGAGAGTCAGTGAGGGGCTCTGCCTAACATGAACTGGGATTTTGTTCCAGAGCATGGGAAGCCTCTGGGTTATGAATCTAACCCTCCAGCATGTCCTATTCATACTTGTGCCAAGGTTTAAGTCTTTAGCTCTCGTGGTTCTGATGGATTTGGATTTTTTGAGGTGGAGCATGTCCATCAGTTCCTGATTGGACATGGCCTTGTATGTCAGGCACAGATCACCTCTGAGCAGGTGGTATGCTACTGAATAGAGCTGGAGTTTCTTTAGTCTGGCAGAATAAGACATATGTTGGAGACCCTTGATCCTCTTGGTGAGGTACTTTTGTGGTCTCTCTAGCTGCTGTAGGTGCTGGGTGAGGTACATACCAAATAGGGCATTGTACTCAATCATGGGTCTGATGAGGGAGGAGTATAGGGGTACAATGACATCCTTGGATTTGGATGTGAATCCCTTCATGATAAGGTGTGCAAGGTAGAATGTCTTTCTAACCACTTTGGCAACGTGGGTGTCAAATGAGAAGTCGCTGTCAACTTGGGTCCCTAGGTCTCCGATTACTTTTTCCGTACTCAGTGGGTTACTGTCTATGTGATAATTTGTGGGTACTTTGTTTTTCCCAAAGGGGATGACTATACATTTTTTTGGCATTTAGTTTAAGGCCATGACTCCGGCACCAGTTGTCCGTTTCTGTGAGGCCTTTCTGTAGGATGTATGTGTCAGCTGGTGTATCGACAATGGCGCCTAGTTTGCAGTCATCTGTGAACTTTGTCAGCCACAACCCTCCCATATTTGCTTTAACATCTGAGAAATAAATGCCGAACAAGAGGGGTCCCAGGACGGATCCCTGTGGGACACCACTTGTGACTGGCTTTGAGTCTGACATGGCTCCAGCGATTTTGACTTTATGGGTTCTGTCCTTTAGCCAGTTTGCAACCCATCTAGTGACATAAGGGTTTACATTTAAGCTGTTGAGCTTATCTATGATGCCCGAGTGGGGTATTGTGTCGAAGGCCTTAGCCAAGTCCAGGTAGGCTGTATGGACTGCTTTGCCCTCATCAATGGCTCTAGTGACTGTTTTGAAAAAGTCAACCAGGTTCAAAAGGCAGGATCTGCCCTTTACAAAGCCGAACTGGGTGGGATCAAGTGTCTGTAGGTCCTCAATGTCTCTGTTTATGAGTTCCATAATGCTTCTTTCCATAGCTTTGCAGACCAGGCTGGTTAAGCTTATGGGGCGGTAGTTCCCAGGGTCTGTAGAGGTACCTCCTTTGTGGAGTGGGACCACTGTTGCTGTACGCCAGTGTTCAGGTACATATCCTGTAGTAAGGCTAAGGTTAAATAGCATTTTTATGTGCGGGTTTAGCTCCTCTTGGAGTTCACGTAGCACGCAACCCAGGATACCGTCAGGTCCCATTGATGCTGTGTTTTTAGCTTTGTTGAGGGCGGCTCTCACCTGGACATCTGAGATGACAGGGAGATTACATTCAGCTGGGATAAGTATTTCTTCTTTAGGGGGTGAGGGAGGGGAGAAGTTTGCACTGAACCTGTCGGCCAGAATGTTGGCAATATATGTGGGTTCAGTGTATTTTTTGTCGTTGTGAACTAAATCCGAGCATATCTGAGGGTTTCCGCCCAGGTTTCTAACATAGCTGAAGAAGGCTTTGTGGTTATCTTTAGTGTCCTTAGCGATTTTTCTCTCAAAGTTGGCCTTGGATGTTTTTATGAGAGAATGTAGCTTTCTGCTAGTGTTGATCAGAGATGTCTTCCCTTTATGGGTTTTTGCTCTGTCGTGCAGTAGCTTCCTTCTTTTGTTATAAAATGTGTTAATGACTGAGGTCCACCATACAGGATGCTTGCCTTTGGTGGAGAGGGTCTGGGATTTATTTGGGATTGCATGATCCATGCATTCTTGGAGATGTCCATAGAAAGCATTTGTGAAGGATTCAGCATTGTGGGATGTGGTTTCCACTGGCCCAGTGGGCTTAAAGGATACCATCTCAGTCTTAAGAAGAGTGAAGTCAGCTTTTGAGAAGTTTTTCACTGTGGTCTTTTGTGCTGGGGGTGGAGGTGGGATATGTATATCCAGGGTGATTAGTTTGTGGTCCAATCTCACTAGTGAGGGTATACTTCCGGTGTGGAGCATTTTGTCCCCATGTTTATGATGATCAGGTCTAGTATATTATCTCCCCTAGTGGGAGAAGTGACTAGCTGTTCCAGTGCATTTGAATTTATGAATTCCAGAAACCTTTGGGCTAGGGTGTTAGGGCTAGAATAACGTACCCAATCTATGTTAGGGTAGTTGAAGTCTCCCAGTATGATGGCATTTGGTGATACATTCATATCCTCCAATGTCTTCAGGAAGGCTGAGTGGGGTTCCTGAGATTGGGAGGGTGGTCTGTAACATGCTACCAGTTGTACAGCAGTTTTGCCTATGGTTAGTTGCACCTGTATGGTCTCCGATGATTCATGTGTTGCTACTAACCTGGAGGTGTGGGTGTCCTTGATGAATATGGACACTTCCCCTCCCTTTGTGGTTCGGCCTGGGTTTTAGTTATTACAGTGCAATGTTCCATGGGGAAATACACTGCCCTAAGAACAGTATGGATATGCAGCTGAATGCCACATAGATATTATTGCTGATCAAACTGTCTCTTTTCCAGGAAAGGTAGTTGTTTCTTAATCCACATTACTAACAGCCCAAGCTCAAGTACATGTGGACTCTAAGAATCTTCATCCTTAGAAGTTCATAAAGCTGAAGAATAGAAAGACAGTTAATACAGGTAGCTGGTTTTCAGCTCGTCTCACCTCAGTGTCTCTTAAGATATTGTTATAGAGACTGATACCACTGTACTTCCCCTGCAAAATACTGGGAAAAGACATGTATCTGCTATGAAACCGAACAATAAAGAGGGGAGAAACACCATGCTGGTCCACTTAAAGAAAACACTGGAACACAGGAGTGATGTAATACCTTTTCCTGAACCAACACTCTTTTTACAATACAGTTACTTTACCTTTTGGACAAACAGGAGACCTTCTGATTGAGTTAATAAGTTATTGATGCTAGTTTTAATGCGCAACTGTGCTTAAGAAAGAGAGAATAGAGTACATAATTTCTTTCCCTCTGGCTAAATGAGAAATTGTAATAAATACCAATGTGAAAATAAAATCTCAGTGCACAGCACAGATACGTAGAACTATGGCAAAGATATCTCAAGAGCCAGATGAAGTGTGAGTGTTGGTGTGGGGGTATGAGGGTGTATTTCCATGTGTGCATGCGAACATGCATGTAAGTATGCTTCCACGCACTCGTTTCTTATGTTTGACAACTTCATAGTCTGTTGATCATGTGTTGCATTAGCAACATAAGCCTATTAAATCTATATGTACTATAAGAAAAGGGGAATTATAAATGTTAAGTCCTTTTATAAAACAAGACAATATATTTCTATTGAAGCTTATAAGATGCTCAAGCAAATCAACTTTGCCACAGGAATGATATGGCGTTTGCCACCCTGTAAAAAAAATAATAAAAAGTACACTAGCAAAGTTTAAAGCAACACCGGTATTCTAATCTTGGGAAATTCCTATAATTTTACAAACTATCATCAAGTTGATAGGCAACTATATCCCCTTACTTGTTTATAACTTGTGCTTGCTGTGGTACCATAGTGGGAGAACTGTACAGGATCTGTGGCTCATTTACATACACACACCATAACTCTCAACCTCTTAGCACAAGAAATCTAGACAAAGCCAAAAATAATGGGGGGACAAAGGCTGAAGATAGGGGTAAATGTTAAATATTACCCTTATAAAAGTTGCTAGAATAAAAGTTTTTTGTGTTACCATCATTTTCTGAATTATATCAAGTCTGAAACTCAGGTGTCAGTCATTAATTAGTGAATTCACGCCTGACTGATTTGCCAGAAACTCACAAATTTTATGAGGAAAAGACCGAAAATATAAAGCAAAAATCTAAACATTCTGCAAAAATCTGGACAGTTGAGAGGTATGACACACACCTACATATATTTATTTTGAGACCAAAATGAAAAAATGCCAGCACCAGTGATGAGCTGAGAAAACTGTAAGAGCTTTATTAAGCTGAAAAACAAGACCGGTTTCAGCACATGGCTTTCATCAGTAGAATAACACAAAAATAAAGGAAAAGTCCAACAATAAATACCTTCACCAATAAGGCAGTATGACATCATTTCCTGTCTAGATAAATAATTCATAGATGTATAAATATATATACTCAAATAACATGTGTATGAAAAAGACATTTATCAAACAAAAATAAATCTAACACATAGATATGATATAATAAAATAGAAAATATTTATAATTTGTCATTAAGTCCAGGGGAAAACAAACCCCCAAGTTTGACTATCCATTTCCTTTCTTTATTATTAAGAATTCTATGCCATCCAGTTTTAAAGGCCAGATTACCTGTAATATTATCTATGATACTAAATGAAAATTTGGCAGTGGGATGATTCAATGTATGTCTGTATAAAGCATTTGTGACTCTAGCATTCCTAATATCACCCAGATGTTCAGATATTCTGATTCTGAATTGTCTAGAAGTCTGACCAATATAAAATGCTTGACAGGTACATGTTGCAAGATAGACAATCCAATCTGTACTGCAATTACCAAAACAACTGACATTATATAAATGTCATGTGTTCTTGCTAGTAAATGTTTTGGTTTTAAATATATAAGTGCAAAAACTGCAGTGTCCACAAGGGTATGATCCTACTAGTTTTTCACCCATTATAGTTCTTTGATAAAGAGTATCATCTCTTGATGTTATTTTTTTGTAGTAAGAGAAATGAGATCCCAGTGTCTTACCCTTTCTATATGAAAAAGAACACCTATCCCCCAAATTGTCCTCTAATAAAGTATGAGACTTCAGTATGTTCCAATGTTTATCTACGATGTCCAAAAGATGCATAGTATTTCTGCCATATGTAGTGACAAATCTCAAGGTCTCCTGATTAGTCTGCCTATGGTGTTTTCTATATTCCAATAAAGCATCCCTAGTCTGATTTTTACTCCACTGCATGGCTGAACAAACCGTATGTCTGGGATATCGCCTTGTGACAAACCTATTGGCAAGATCTTCATGATGTTGTCTCAGATCTTGTTCAGAGGAACATATCCTTTTAACCCGTAAGAACTGGGATTTGGGAATATTGTTGATAGTATGCTTTGGATGTAGACTGTTGGCATGTAACAAGGTGTTATATTCTGGGAATTTGCGGTATACAGAAGTTTTAAGGGTGTTGTCCGGTTGACGCTGTAGAAAAACATCTAAAAAATGTATTTCATTATGATGATAGTCAACCGTAAACTCCGCACCCCATATATTTCCATTAAGATGTTCAACAAACTCCTGTAAATAGTCACTTCCCCCTTTCCAAACTAGCCAACAATCATCCAAGTACCTTCTCCAGATGTCAATTTCAGGTATATATATATTATGAAGTTCATCATAAATAATATTTTCCTCAACATACCCCATATAAAGGTCAGCATAAATAGGTGCAAACGAAGCACCCATAGCTGTGCCCTGTATCTGCCAATAGCAATCCTGTTTGAAATAAAAAACATTTTTCGTGAGTATGTGTTCAGCCATACAAATCAATAATGTATTGAATCCAGGGGGATAAATGCCGGCTTTGTTCAGCCAAAAATCCAATGCAGCTAACCCAGCCCAGTGTGGAATACTGGTATAAAGAGATTTGACGTCAAGAGTACACATTAGCCAATGTGGCTCTAATTGTGAATCCGAAACAATTTTTAAAAATTCTATGGTGTCTTGGAGTCTAGCTCTAATCAATGACAAAAGAGGTTTAAGTTTATCAGTAAGGAAAACAGACAAGGGTTCAGTAAGTGATCCAATCCCTGACACAATGGGTCTACCCGGCGGTTGATGAAGAGATTTATGGATTTTTGGTAATAAATATAAATACTGTTTTGCAGGGTCCATAACCATTAAATGTGACTTGATCTTATCAGAGATAATACCTGCCTCTACTGCCTCCTGTAAAAAGTCATCAATTTCTCTTTTAAAATTGGGTGTGGGGTCAGTGGTCATCCTCATGTAATGATGGGGGTTAGACAACTGTCAATTTCCCTCATCCCAATAGTAATCTGCATCCATGACTACAACTGCACCACCCTTCTCAGCAGAAAGGATGACTATATCAGTATTATTCCTGAGGTTTGTTAGGGCTAGTTGTTCAGCTCTTGATAGATTGTGTTTAATGGTATTTTCCGAACCCAAGTGAAAATGTAAATCTTTGATAACTGCCTGATGGAAAATAGCCACATGTTTGTCCATTGGAGGATTAAAAGTAGACCGATGAAATCTGAATTCAGAAGATCTTTGAGAAATATCTGGTTGATCCTATTGTCTGAAAAACAAGTTAAGATTAAATTTTCTACAGAATGCAATAATGTCTGAAACTAAAGAACTTTCATCTACAAAGAAACCAGGGATGAATCCAAGACCTTTATTTAGTAATGCGTATTCATCTGGTGATAAAACATATTTAGAAATGTTATGTACATTATTACACTGAGTGTCTATTTCACTACTGACAAAACGAGGTCTTCTAAGCTTTTTACCCTTGTGTTTTCTGCCTCCCCTATGTTTCCTACCCCTAAAGGGTCTCCTAATATGCGTTCCCTTTTAGAGTTTGGTGAATCACCAGTACCAATGGATTCTGTGTCTGTTGTAGAGGACTCCTCATCGGATGTTGTGTTGGTAAAAATACCCTTTTTGAGTATAGATCTTGGTCTCTTTTTGCAAACATATGTAGGATTCTTAGTGCCTTGAGCAAACCTTACCCCCTTGTGCGACTCAAACTGCCTTCCTCTATCTAGGCAGACTTAATGACAAATTATAAATATTTTCTATTTTATTATATCATATCTATGTGTTAGATTTATTTTTGTTTGATAAATGTCTTTTTCATACACGTTATTTGAGTATGTATATTTATACATCTATGAATTATTTATCTAGACAGGAAATGATGTCATACTGCCTTATTGGTGAAGGTATTTATTGTTGGACTTTTCCTTTATTTTTGTGTTATTCTACTGATGAAAGCCATGTGCTAAAACCGGTCTAGTTTTTCAGCTTAATAAAGCTCTTACAGTTTTCTCAGCTCATCACTGGTGCTGGCATTTTTTCATTTTGGTCTCTCTAGCTTTGTTGCCTTGCATCAGCTGTACTTGCTAGCTTCAATCTTTGCCTAATATATTTATTTTGCCATGAGCTACATTTACTTGTAATTACTGCCTGGCGAAGTGCTATTTTCTTGTTGTTTTATTATAGGGGTAGTATTGTGAGTTTTGTTGCAGGCTCTAGCCTCACAGAAACTGTTCATACACAAATTCAGTTGAAAAGATGAGATATTTAATTTGCCTGTTTAAGCTGCACTTAAAGAGTTTTCTGTTTGTTACAACTGCTGCTGATGTCCTGCTCTTTGATTATTACAGTGTTACATCCCCTCCTCTCCCAGCTGTTATTT
The DNA here is from genome assembly GCF_019279795.1 of Protopterus annectens. Taxonomy (NCBI): domain Eukaryota; kingdom Metazoa; phylum Chordata; order Ceratodontiformes; family Protopteridae; genus Protopterus; species Protopterus annectens. Next base: position 1,520,906,837 of record NC_056744.1, read on the forward strand.
TCTGGTTGATACAGTAACCACTGGTTTCCCTGCTCCAACTGTTAAAGTAAACTCCTGAATTTCTAGTCTACCTGGGGCATTAGACCTGTAGCACAGTCACAGTTGTAGTGAACTGTGATTTGCTACAGTTTCTGAGTCACAGAGCTCCAGTGACTGGATTTATTTGATTTTGTTTGGACTGGTTTACTCTCTAGTTTGTGTTCTATAATCTGTGCTGAGCTAATCTCACCCAGCATCTTTTACTCAAGTCTCTGAGCTTTGAACTGTGAGGTTTTTCATCAAAAAAGTGAAGAAAAAAGCTAATATTACAATTTTCCTCACAATTTTAATTTATACTTCAATTGTATTTCAGGTCATCTGTGGTATAATGCTGTTTTTTTGTACCTTTAAGCTATTCTGATTGTTTTTCACTTAAAAACATTTATCCATCTGTTTCTTTTATATGTGATATATCCCCACTACCCTCCCAGTCTGTCTCTGAGCTGACCCATTCACTTACAGCCCTCAGACAAGATAATTTCTTAGGGCATCCAACTGGTCGAATTAAAAGGGCTCTCACTACTTTTTAAAGAAAAAAAACATTAGTAACAAAAGAAGGACTAACATTATAGACATGACTTCAGAGCAAGTGATAGTTTATTTTTTAATCACACATACCTTGATTGGCTCATCCCACTCTGTTCCCCTATCCTGCCCCCAATTCCCACATGCCCACACCACTCATATTTACATCTACATAACCACTTCCACCCTCCAATCACAACACTTCACATACCCAATGTCCACCCTTTAACCTCAATTAGCTAACTAAAACCTGGGTAAGGAGGGTGGCCTAATGGTTAATGTGTTTGCCTTACAAACACAAGGTGCAGGGTTTGAGTCTCCCAAGGGATGATTGGCTAGGCTTAAAATGACTCGCAAAGGCAGTTAACTTAGTACTACTCTATACACCTATGAACCTACAATTAACCTCTAGTACATAATAAACAGCCTTCAGTACACACCCAGCCACTAAGCATACATTACCAGTAACCTATCCTCACATTAATCCCACATTACACAGAAACACATACCTATTTACCCTATATCCACAGATAGTACAATATATTACTTTATCAAATTCCTACCCTCCTCCTCCTACATCTTATCATGCACATCTAAACACCACATGGCAACATCAAACCCCCCACAACTCCCTACCCATCAAAACAAATAGAAACTTCCATTATCATTGCTGCTAACATCTATAATATCGAGACCACCTCCCTTTACACACTGTACCTTGTCCCTGTCAAAACATGATCGCCTACATCACTGACATATGATAAAGCATTACAAAGATACATAAAAGTAATAGTTAACATTGCATCACAACTAATTCTTAGTGGAGATATACAGTACATCCCAACCCTGGCCCCCCCAACAAAACCTGTCAACCTACCATCAACCCCACTAAACCTCACCAGAAAAACTCCAGTCTGCTAATATTAAATATAAACCTTAGAAGTATTCTCAGCAAGACCGGTGAACGTCACGCCACCCTCTCACAATACTCACCTGACATAGTTGTCTTAACAGAAACATGGCTTAAATCAGAGATCAACAACAATGAGATAACACCCCCTGGCTATAACAACAATGAGATAACACCCCCTGGCTATAACAACAATGAGATACCCCCTGGCTATAACAACAATGAGATAACACCCCTGGCTATAACAACAATGAGATAACACCCCTGGCTATAACAACAATGAGATAACACCCCTGGCTATAACAACAATGAGATAACACCCCTGGCTATAACAACAATGAGATAACACCCCCTGGCTATAACAACAATGAGATAACACCCCCCTGGCTATAACAACAATGAGATAACACCCCCTGGCTATAACAACAATGAGATAGCCCCCCCTGGCTATAACAACAATGAGATAACACCCCACTGGCTATAACAACAATTAGATAACACCCCCTGGCTATAACAACAATGAGATAACACCCCCTGGCTATAACAACAATGAGATAACACCCCCTGGGTATAACAACAATGAGATAACAGCCTCTGGCTATAACAACAATGAGATAACACCCCTGGCTATAACAACAATGAGATAACACCCCCTGCCTATAACAACAATGAGAAAACACCCCCTGGCTAACAACAATGAGATAACACCCCCTGGCTATAACAACAATGAGATAACACCTCCTGGTTATAACAACAATGAGATAACCCCCCCCCCCGGTTATAAAAACAATGAGATAACACCCCCTGGCTATAAAAACAATGAGATAACACCCCCTGGCTATAACAACAATGAGATAAACACCCCTTGGCTATAACAACAATGAGATAACACCCCCTGACTATAACAACAATGAGATAACACCCCCTGGCTATAACAACAATGAGATAACACCCCTGGCTATAACAACAATGAGATAACACCCCCTGGCTATGACAACAATGAGATAATACCCCCTGGCTATAATATACACAGACAAGACCAAACAGGTAAAAGAGACGTGGTGTAGCCATACTATACAAAAATAATCTCATCCTTAAGGCTATAGACATAAGTATCCCAGATGGCACTAATGTAGAAATAATATTAACTAAACTTTTACTGAATGCCAAAAAGCAAATAAACATAGTAGCTGTCTACATCCCACCAGGGAATAATATCCCCATCCTAGAGCACATTCTACAATGGCAAGTAAGCTCCTCCCCCAAGAAACAATTATACTTGGAGACTTTAATATCATCTGGTATTCCTGTAACTCAAACACACCCACAAACCACATTTTTCTGTACGGATTCTCCCAACTTATCTAACATGCTACCAAAATAGACAAAACATCAAAAAAAGAATCAATCCTGGACTGGACCAATCAACCCAACCTCTCTCAACTACCTGATAGCCTTACGTCTCTCAACTCACGGCCTGTCTACCTGATAGCCTTACGTCTCTCAACTCACGGCCTGTCTGCCTTATAGCCTTAGTGACCACCACCCCACGTTTCTACTCCAGCAGCAAATAAACTCTCCCAAAACCCCATTGTATCAGCAAATTAGAAACAAACAAAAAATGTCAATCTCCCAAAAGTTCATATACACACTCGAAAGCTGCAGATGGGCACCTCTCAAATACCTCCCATTAGACAAGGCAGTGGAGTTATTTAACTCTACCTTCCTTAGCATTCTAAATAAGCTTGCCCCACCTAGAACAATTAGGGTAAAACCCAACTACACCCCATGTCTAACCAAAGAAACGAGAGCTCTACTAAAAGCAAGAGACAAAGCCTGGAGCAATTGGCACCATAACAAAACCCTTACCAATCATCCAAAATACCTAGAATTAAGAAATTCTACCAAATAACATATAAGACAAGACAAAAAAGAACGTTATGCTAAAATACAACTAGAACACCAAGGAAACCCACAAAAGTTCTGGTCAGCAATCAAGAAAATCCTTCAGCCTAGTCAAATCACCACCCCCTCCCAAACACTGATAACACCATAGATGACATGCCCGCACAGTTTAACAAATTTTATACTCAAACTAACAAACACTAGCCACTCCCCCCACTCCTCTCTCTCCAGCACAAAACAGCAATAACTTTTCCCTGCAACCTACTCCTACTTTCACCATAAAACACACCTCAAAAACCTCAAACCAACAACCCTAGCTGCAGACAGCCGACCTGTAGACTATCTCAAAATCACTGTAGAAGCCTTCGCATACCCTGTCTCTGTCCTTATAAACCACTCCATCCCTGAACAACATGTCCCAACTATCTGGAACATAGCCCACATCATTCCACTACGTAAAGCTGTCAGCTCTATAGAGCTTTCCAACTACCGTATCCTCTCTCCACCATCAAAAATTCTGGAAAAATGCATCTATACCCAATTCCTCCACTATCTCCTTAATAACAATCTACTATCCAAAACCCAACATGGATTCTGCCCACATCATAGTACAACCACTGTCCTTCTAAGCTTCATTAACTCTGTCAACCTTCTCAGAAATGAAGGTAACCTGGTCTCATCTATCTTTCTGGACCTCTCAAAAGCATTTGATATGGTCTTACACTTCAGACTGTTAAACTCACTATCAGAATGTAAATCCAGCCACTCCACACTCACCTGGGTCCAGAGCTATCTCACTGGGAGGCAGCAAGCAGTCAAATGAGGTAACTCCCTCCCCCCACTGCTGTCAGTCACCTTAGAGGTCCCACAAGGATCCATTCTTGTCCCTCTTCTCTTCACATTATTCACTAAAGCCTACATACCGCCACTAATGAAGCCATGTTAATACATTATGCTGATGACTCTACCTTAATTTGTGCAGCCCCAACTCTCCGCAATCTTCAGGAAATAACACAGCAAGCCTTCTCTAAAGTAGAAACTTGACTAACCAATGGTCAGTTAATACTCAGTCCCAACAAAACTCATCCTGTTTCACTATACAAGATCTCCAGACCCCTCTTCTCTATTCAAAATCACCTCAGCAAAGCATACCATCATTACCCCAGTCCCCCACACCAAACTCCTGGGAGTAGTAGCAGACCAAAACATGAACTTTGATCTCCACATAAATCAATCAAAAAAGTCCACAAAAAATGGGTAGTCTGTACAGGAGCAAAAGTTTCCTCGCTAACAAATCCAAAATCTCCATTGCCAGAACCCACATTCTGTCTACAGTCCTATATGCATCTCCCATCCTTTACCTCAAGAAAATTTACATAAACAAACTAGATAGCTGCTATAATAAGACAGAAAAGTTCACTACAGATGCCAGCTACAGATCCCATCTCTGTCACTCTCTCAAAGAATACTCATGGCTAGAATTCCCCAACCTACTAATTTTTAACCAGCTCTCCATGGCCCATCAAATACTCAACCAACCTGAAAAAACACCCGCTCTCAAAGGCCTACTTACTCACTATTCCAATAACTGGACCCTACACTCCAGTAACAAAAACCTAGTAAACATCATAAAAGTACAAATAATACTGGTGACTCACTATACTCAAACAGTATCGCCAAAATCTGGAACTCCCTAACCATCAGTATTAGAACCACCTCCAGCATCACCAAGTTTAAGAAATTACTAAAAGATCATCTAACAACCACCTGGCTCTGCTCATGTACTAACCCTGGATAACTTTTCCTCTCTCAGATAGAACCTCTAACGACACTTCCATCCACTCTATAACTCCTGTAACCTCCTTCTCCCTTACCTATATCCCCTTGTCTTCCTCACTCAGATATAACCTCTAACTATACTTCTATCCACTCTATAACTCCTGTAACCTCCTCCTCCCTTACCTATATCCCTTGTCTTCCTGACTCAGATATAACCTCTAACTACACCTTTCCTCCCTTACCTATAGCCCCTTGTCTTCCTCACGCAGATATAACCTCTAACTATACTTCTATCCACTCTATACCTCCTGTAACCTCCTCCTCCCTTACCTATAGCCCCTTGTCTTTCTCACTCAGCTATAACCTCTAACTACACTTCTATCCACTCTATAACTCCTGTAACCTCCTTCCTTACCTATATCCCCTTGTCTCCCTCACTCAGATATAACCTCTAACTACACTTCTATCCACTCTATACCTCCTGTAACCTCCTCCTCCCTTACCTATATCCCCTTGTCTTTCTCACTCAGATATAACCTCTAACTACACCTTTTCCTCCCTTACCTATAGCCCCTTGTCTTCCTCACTCAGATATAACCTCTAACTATACTTCTATCCACTCTATACCTCCTGTAACCTCCTCCTCCCTTACCTATAGCCCCTTGTCTTTCTCACTCAGCTATAACCTCTAACTACACTTCTATCCACTCTATAACTCCTGTAACCTCCTTCCTTACCTATATCCCCTTGTCTCCCTCACTCAGATATAACCTCTAACTACACTTCTATCCACTCTATACCTCCTGTAACCTCCTCCTCCCTTACCTATATCCCCTTGTCTTTCTCACTCAGATATAACCTCTAACTACACTTCTATCCACTCTATAACTCCTGTAACCTCCTTCCTTACTATATCCCCTTGTCTCCCTCACTCAGATATAACCTCTAACTACACTTCTATCCACTCTATAACTCCTGTAACCTCCTCCTCCCTTACCTATAGCCCCTTGTCTCCCTCACTCAGATATAACCTCTAACAACACTTCTATCCACTCTATAACTCCTGTAACCTTTTTCTCCCTTACCTATATCCTCTTATCTTCCTGACTCAGACATAACCTCTAACTACACTTCTATCCACTCTATAACTCCTGTAACCTCCTACTCCCTTATCTATTTCCCTTTGTCGTCCTCACGATTGTAAACTGTATTCTGTTAAATGACATACTAAATGTACTGTAGAGGCTTAAGAAAATTTAAGACGTACTGTATTTGTACTTTACTTATATGTTAATCACATCTCTCATGTGTACATCTGTTGATTAATCTCTTATGTATATAAATTGCTTAACTGATCTATGCTAGACTGTAAGTAGATACATATATAGATGTATAGTAAACTTTGTTTGTTGTAATTGACATATATTAGTCAATTGTACTTTGCTGGTGCTTTTTTCCTCCGGCTTCTGCTGAAAATGGACACTGTTGTCCATTCGGACCATCCCGGAAAATAAATGTTAAATAAATAAATAAAGAAGTTATTGATTTATAATTTCTGCTTAGTCTGGTTCCAAAGTCTTGTAATTTTATTCTAAATAGTGGAAGAATTGTGACATACCACTGGATCTGTGCCTCATTTATACCTCTTTCACTGCATTTTGCTATAACTACATTTATTTATAATTATTGTGCATGGTCGGGTGCTATAGTCTTGTAGTTTTATTTCACAATAGTGGCAGTATTGTCAATTTTGCTGCAGGGTCTGTGCCAACACAAACAGTTTATACTAAAATTCTGTTGAAAAGATCAGATATTCTGTTTATTTCCTGTTTAAGATGTACATACATAGCTTTCTATTTATTACAGCTGCTGATTTCCCTGCTCTTTGATTGTTTCAGTGATACAGTCCCCCTAATTCCTTCCACTGTAACATTAAATACTGCTCTCCCTGCTGCGATTTCCTGGTTGCTACAGTAACCACAGGTTCCCCTGCCCCTGCTGTAAAAGTTAAACTCCTGAATTTCTAACCTACCTAGGACCTTAGACCTGTAGCACAAAGTCATAGTGGTTAGAAAACTGATTTGAAACAGCTTCTAAGCAACAAAGCTCCATTAACTGGATTCACTGGATTTTTTTATATTGTTCTCCTCTCTAACATGTCTCCTATAACATGTGCTGAGCTCAGCTCACCCAAAATCTTTTACTCAAGACTCTGAGAAGCACAGAACCCCTTGAATTTTGAAATTTCTCATAAAAAAGGGAAGAAGAATCTGCACTGAGCTGCACTCAGCACATCACCACTTTTGGATTTGTTCTAGAGTGCCAAAAAAACACCCAATAGGATGGTAAAAACCATTGACACCACTGGAATCAAAGAGCATTGCTGTTAACAGTCAGAAAAGAAGTGAACCACAGCAAGGGAATGTAGCTGAAAACTTTAATAACAAATATCCACCATTGCTGAGAACTTTCTTCCCATTAAAGGACTTTATAAGAACTATTGGATGAGATAGTGTTGTTTGGTTCCAGTCATGACAGTGGTTTTTACCATCCTCTTGGGTGTTTTTTTTTTTTTTTTTTTTGGTGTTCTATATGGTTCCAGTTTGTGCTTTTCTTTGTTCTAGAGTGGTTTGGCTGCACAAAAGCCTTTTCCTTTATAAAGCTTTCCTAATCTATACAACACAGGCAATCTAAACTTGAGGCTTCAGTAACCTGCACTGAGTGAAATAAATCACATCCTGAGCTGCAGTAAAGTCCACCTGAAATATCTGTACATCCCAGCTTATGAAATCAGGCACCTCCTCTGGTCATTAATAAGTCTACCTAAACTAACACCTGTATCCTAACACCAGCCCACCTCAAAGAAGTTATAATCCCCTAGCTCCCCTAAATCATTCCTGTCTAAACCACTGACCATCACTTCTCCACGTCTGTAGCCAGCCTGATTGATATGGGTATCTTGAGACAATGAATGAATTGTCTCATGCTTTGTGATGATCAGCTACTACTCAAAAACCATAACACAGTATGTGACAGCTGTATATATATATCATGGCACTGGAGGCTAAAATCTCACACACAAACAGCTCAGACATTAGGATCATCATTATTCACTGCTGACCATAGCTCACCACAATCGTCATACTACACATAATCATTTGTATGCTGAGGTCATAAATATTAACTTTCTAAACTTCAAAGACCTGAAAAACACAACATAGGCAAAAAGCACACTCAGCAACACTGTCCACCTGTTAAGCATACCACCTCACATAACATAAGAAGGCCCACAGTCATGGATGCTAAGCCCATAAGGCAGGCAGCCACCAAACCAAACCAAACATTCTAGTTATAGGTACCAGTATGACTCTGTCACAGTCCACGCGGATGTCAATGACTTGGGATATATTTTCTTGGACTATATGAAAAGAGACACAATGCTTCTCTTGACAATATGTCCCAGGCAAGTATGAGCCTAGCACTAAGCAATATTCTACCTTCAGCAAGGATGATGCTGCAATATGAGCAAACATTGACATCAGTTGGCTTACCCTATGATGTCATTTGACGAGGGTCCATTATTTGTCATCCTGGGAGGACATGATCAACATACTATGCTGCTTTGTCAAGGATGGCATGCACCTATTCCCTCTAGGCTTTCAAATATTGGCAAATACATTATCTATTCCCATAGTGCCTTTTTCATAATGGCAACTAGATATGCCTACCAATATAATGAAACAAGCAAAGGAAAACATGAAGGTGTTACTGATCAATGCTAAGAGCCTTAACAAGAAACTCTAGTCCTTACAACCCCCCTCACCCTAGTGGAAGTAGACATCTGTGTAATGGCAATAAACATGGTCCAAAATGGCAGACAGTACTCCAACTGTGCTGGGATATAATGCTTTCCAAATTTTTAGACCAGCCACTGTGCAGGAGGGGAGAAAAGGGGCACATGTGTATATCTTCATTCAAAAGAAACTCACACCAAGGCATTATCCACTAGAACTTCTTTATATCCAAATTCCCATCAGAGAGGTCCCTTGCCATATATTAGCTAGCTACACAACTCTATCTATGACCCAAGAAAGCCACAATGCCTGTCTATACAAACTAGACTCAGTCAATATTAAACCCAATACCAATTTCATGGGTGACCTAAACTATCCATCAATAAACTGGAAAATCTATACAAGCACAGAGATTTCCAGACTTTGTCAATACAAATCCCCTGGAACAAGTCAGAGTACCCACTAGGGGAAATAACATGTTAGACGTTGCCCTTACTGATATGGGGGGGATCTTGCACCATCCCTTGCATAACTTCATCACCTGTTAAGTCTGACCATAAAGATGTCTCTTTCAAAATGAAATTGATTCCAGGGACCACATTCCCCCTTGGTAACTTTAAAAATTTCTTCAAGACAAACTACCTACTCCTAAGTGATACATTAGCAAGCTTCAAATATCCACCAAACTTAGTTAACTCACTTGAATGTATGGAAACATAAACCGCTAAACTATACCAGCATATAAATAGCACATGGATGCAGTCATACCCCGTAGAAACAAGCAAAAAGCATACCACAAAAACAACCCCACATGTTGAGCTTTAATATCAACAAGCTTTTCAAAAAAAGGAAGAGATTATTGCTAAAAGTAAAAAGAGCAATACACCAAATGATACAGCCCTTGTTATTAAACTAAACAAGCAGCTCAGGTGCTTAGTTAAATCTAACAAAGCCAAGTTTGAGGCAAAAATAGCCACTCAAGCAAAGGACAATCCCAAGGCCTTTTTTAGTTACATTTATAAACTCGGGAATATAATGCAACAATGTGCCGAGCTGATTGCAAATAATGTTACCCACAACAAAGCTAAAATATAGTTAACTAACTTGCTGATAAATTCAGATCAGACTTTACCTTTCTCTCACCTATCTATCTCATATGAAATATCTGAAACTGACTTGTCACCAGCAAGCATACAAAGCCAAGTCCTGAAGGCACTATTAAAAGCAAATATATATATATATATATATATATATATATATATTTTTGTCACCAGGATAAATCTTAAATAGCATGAAGCATGATTTAGCCATACCTCTAAAAATACAAATAAGTCCTTGCCACCATACAGGTTTTGCACCAAGTGAATAGAGTGCAGCAACAGTTATTTCCCTGCATACAGGAGGACCTTCCATGGAGAGAGTCATTTATGACCTATAAGTCTGACTATGCAAAGTCATGGAAAGAATTATCATGGAATTAATCAATGAGGACACAGGGAACCTCCAAACACTGGACTCTTCTCAGTTTGAATTCCCTGAGAGCAGGTCATATTAAGTCATTCTAGTGAGCTTTTTGAAAAGGTTGCCAAAGAGGTGGACAAAGGTAAAAGAGTACACACCACCTACCTCTATCTGGCCAAGGCTTTGGACACAATCTCCCACTCAGGCGTGGCAGTAATAACACTGAATAAATAAATAAACTAAGAATAATCTCCTTTGTTACCTGCTGGACTACCAACTGGCTCACAGATAACTTCCCCTATTTTTAATGTCCTGCATCTTATCTCCACAAAAATACCAGCCACCAGTGGAGTCATCCAAGGTTTGATTTTGGGACCTCTTCTGTTCAGAATCTATTCCACAGAAGTAATACCCAGTACCAAAGGGCTCTAGCTAAGTTTGCAGTGATAAAATTCCCAAAAGATTCATCTATCCTATAGGAAGGATTCTCTCAGACAAATAACTGGTGACAGACTGATGGACTAAAGTTAAATGTCAAAAAATGTATTATCATCTCCTTTTGAAAGATGACTCCCCTGGGGAACAAGCACTAAGATTTGATCCAACAGTCCAGAATTTAAAACTTATGCAGACAGTGACATTTGATTAACTTATCCACACCCCCACCAGGGGCAGCAGTATCCTAGACCTGGTCATTACCAACATGGGCAACCGGTGTTCCACACCAGAGGTCAGTTCCTCGTTGATCAAATCTGACCACAAGCTAATCACCCTAGCCATCCACATTCCGCCCCCATTAGGGAAACCACCATAAAAAAAAATTCTCCAAAGCCAACTTTACACTTCTTAAGACAGAAGTGGCAAACTTCATGAAACCCATGCAGACAGACAATAGAGGTACGACTGCTGAATCCTACACAAATGTACTTTATAAGCACTTACATGAGTGCATGGATCATGCAATTCCTAAAAGAACCAAGATGCTATCCTCCAAAAAAAGGAAGCCAATCTGGTGGTCCCCTGACATAAAGAAACTCTACAACAGAAGAAAGAAACTGTTGCAAAAAAGAGTAAAATCCCATGATTGGAGGAACTCCCTGGTCAGCCTCAGCAAGAAGCTGAGAACCCTCATAAAATCTTCCAAAGCTAGTTACAAAAACAAAATCGCCACTCATTCTAAAGACAGCCATAAAGCATTCTGTAGCTATGTCAAGAATCTCAATGGGAACACTCAGATCTATTCTGAGTTACAGCACAATGACACTAAATATACAGAACCAACTGATATTACCAGCATCCTGGCAGATAGGTTCAGTGCTAACTTTACCACCCTCTCATCCCCTAAAGGGCCCATCTCTATACTGGAAGAATGCAAAGTTCCTGTAATCACGACTGCACAGGTAAAAACTACACTTTCCAAAGCCAAGAGCACAGCATCCATGGGACCTGACAACATCCCAGGCTGCAATCTACATGAACTACAGAATGAACTGGCACCCCACCTAAGTACCATGTTCAATCATAGCCTTACCTCAGGCTTTGTGCCCACTGAATGGTGCACAGCGACAGTCATCCCACTCCACAAAGGGGAAGCCACCACAGACCCCGCAAACTACAGCCCCATTAGCCTGACGAAACTGGTCTGCAAGGCTATGGAACGTATCATCATGGAACTTATAAACAATGACATTGGTAATCTCCAAACTCTGGACCCCATCCAGTTTGGGTTTGTAAAAGGAAGATCATGTCTCCTAAACCTGATATACTTCTTTGAAGCAGTCACAAAAGCCGTAGATGAGGGTAAGGTGGTTCACACAGCCTATCTAGATCTCACTAAGGCTTTCGACACCATCTCCCACTCTGGAATTATAGATAAGCTCACTAAGCTAGGTATAAATCCCTATGTCACAAGATGGGTTGCCAATTGGCTCACTGACAGAACCCACACTGTGAAAGTAGCAGACTCCAAATTCGACTTCAGACCAGTGACAAGTGGAGTACCACTGGGTTCAGTCTTGGATCCTCTCCTGTTTGATATCTACTTCTCTGAAGTACAGGCTAACAAAGAAGGTCTTTGGCTAACTAGGAGCCATAATCGAAACTCCTAATGATGTGGACATCCTACAAAAGAGCCTCACTGAGACAGATGCCTGGTGTCAAAGCCATGGTCTCAATCTCAATGCCAAAAAGTGCATTGTCATCCCTATTGGTAAAAACTCTGTAGCAATGAACTACCACATAGGCGGTAGTCTATTTAACACCGAAAGTATGATAAGAGACCTTGGGACAAAGGTGGACAGTAGTCTCTCCTTTGATAATCACATTGCCACAGTAGTCAGGAAATCCTTCTGCATGGCACACCTCATCACAAAAGGTTTCTCATCCAGGAAAAAAGAGGTCATTGTTCCCCTCTACTCATCACTCATTAGACCCATTATAGAATACAGCTCCCTTTTGGTATGTACCTCACAAGACATCTACAACAACTGGAAAGGCCACAGAAATACCTCATAAATAGCATTACCAGCCTCAAACAGATGCTCTTCGCAGACCATCTCAAAAAACTCCAGCTTTACTCCATCACATATCACCTACTCAGAGGCAATCTCTGCCTAACATACAAAGCTATGTCAAACCCAGAGCTGTTGGACATGATCCACTTAAAGAAATCCCAATCCCTCCAAACTACATGCTCTAGGGACCTAAACCTTGTCACAACAATAAACAGAACATGCTGGAAGGATAGAGTCCTGTCCCAGAGACTTCCCATACTCTGGAACAAACTGCCTATCTATATCAAACAAAGCTCCTCATTGGCACTCTTCAAGAAAAATCTTGATGATTGGATGGGAGATAGGAAATTCACCCCGGGATCACTTCTGTGGCTCTGCTCGACAGGGGCACAGGAAAATAATTTTCTTGGGTGGAGAAAGCCAGGGTACCTTTTTGGCTGGGCTTATATAGGCCTAGTACCTACCTATGAACCTATGTGTGTCCACTGAAGAAATTGAATCTTATATTGCTCAGCTCTTAAACAAGTGAATTACTTCTGGATATAGGAATGATGTTGACCCTTGTTACTTTGCCATACGTAGACTGATCATTGAGTATAATGCCTCTTTTGGTGTGTGTCTGTCCAAGCACATGCAACAACTAAAACACCTGCAGAGATACTTTACAAATAAGATACAGGACCTAAACAATATGTCTTACATTGACCACCTGAAAGCTGCTGTATTCAGTTTCTTACAGACTACTAAGAGGTGACCTGTGTCTAGCATACATGGCATCCTTTGACCCATTATTGATGGACATTTCATAGCCATAAGTTAAATGTTGTCAAAAAAATCATTCCAGGAACCTAAACCTCTACTGCACATTAACATAATTGTTTAGAGGGACAGGTATATCTCCAAAAAGTATACTAATGCTCTGGAACAGACTCCTCATCCATGAAAAAACATAGTTCACACCAGACCACTTTCCGGTGTAACTTGGATCAATGGATAGGAAATAGGAATTTTAACCTCCTTTCTCTACCCTGTACTACTAATGGACAGAAGTAACTCTTAAATGCTAATATATCTTGGAAACTGTTAGGAGAATCTAAACTCCAAAAAACAGGTTAATTTTAAGCATCAAATGGGATGACTGCCTAGGTTTAAAATGGTCCATAAAGGCAGTTAACCTAGTACTAACCTATGAATCTATGAACCAATGAACTGGACTGTTCTTGGCAAGAAACTGGAATTTAGTTCAACAGCAAATATTTAACAGTTAGATAGGTGAAATAAGCAGTAGCAGCCACACAATACAGCAAACAATGCAGATACTACTTTACAGATATTGCTGATATTTGTAAGAAGCCAGTTCAGTGCCATGCTGCTAAAGCTATCTGCAGTTTAAGCAAGAGTGAAATTGTAAATTCTTTTTTTAAAGGTAGGCATTGCAATTCCAGTGGAAATATGAAGAAAGGAAAAAAAATACAAAATACTTAACTAAAAGCCGTTTTTAAAATAGGAACTGTTTGCCTTTTTGTAAACTTCAGCTGAGTAAACAATGAAAGTGCACTAATAAAATTAAAATGAAAGCACAACGGACACACAGGCATTTTAAACTTTAGAAGTATCTACCAGGGTGGAGGAAACAACAGTTACAAAGTAACAAAAGCTTGGTTCTCTATGCCAGTGACAGCTGAAGTCATGTCCAGTCTTTTTTCATAGCTGACATTAACAAAAACTAACATGATGGCATTTTACAGGTTTAGAAAATTCCTTCAAGGTATATACTGGAAGGGTGGAATGTATTCTACAAGCGAGGGATCAAGGACATTCATTTTTTTTTTTAATTTTATCTCATTATACTCAAAACATAACGACATTCTAGCCTGGACAGTTTTGCAGGTTTATATGATTAAATTAAACCTCAGTGAGGAAATGTTTATTACTATTATTGCAATTTCATCAGTAAGACTGAACAAAATGAAAACTAGTAGAAAACAGATCTTACCAAAAGAAAAAGAAGTGCATCGTTTGACTCTAGCTGTAAACGAATAGTAGATATATTTATATGAATGGTGTCCCTCTTATTAGAAATTTTGTTCCTGTTTTCCTCCATATTCCTCAGAATTCCTGCTGTTTCCTCCTTCAGTTGTTCAATCAGCTCCTGCTGCTTGTCCTGAAGGAACTGATGTAGCTTGGCAAACTCTGATGTAATGTGGTGTTCCAGATTCTGGGAGCATTCCTAAAAAATGTGTTATAAATATAAAATGGGGAATATTAACTATAAAGATCCCAAGGATTTTTTATTCACTTTGGGGTAGAAATGGATATGAAAAGTTACAAAATATGATTAACTTACATTAAGGCCTGTGACTGCTTGCTCCTGTTTTACATTTGCTTCTTGAGCACCTTCCAGAATGCATTCCATATTAATTGAGGCCTGTTTCAAAAATTCCTAGAGAAATGGAAAACTATGAGATGCTTAAAGAATGTGCACATATACTAGCTTTGTACTTGATGCTGTATCAATTAATCTTTTCAAAGGTGTGATTACCTGGCAGTTGGTGCAGAGTTTCGATGTGAGGTATTCCACCTACAAGCAGTACCTGACAACATGTCTTTCTAGGCATAAAAAACAACTAACCTTGCATTTAGAAGGGGAATTCAGTAGTATATATATTAATTTAGGTAAGGAGGCATTGCAGGTTCATCTTTCATGATGTCATGGCAGGAATTTTCAGCTCTGAAGAAACAAATTCAGGAGGATGTCCTTATCAACAAAATAAAATGCAAAAACAGCATACTTTTGGAATCAAAGACTATATAATTTAGTGTTTTATATAGTAAGAGGGTTATATACTCCTCCAAAGCTTTGTTACACTTGCTTCAGAACATGACCACTATACTTTAATTATTCACAAAGTGATAGTGTTGTGAGTAAATATAGATATGCTCCCACAGCCACTGTCAGTGGAGGGTCTAAAATAGTGGTAAATATTTAACACATGTAGCCAAGGAGTGCTGTCCCTTCACTAGAAGCACATTTATGACTATACAACTATGAATGTTTTCAAGGATTTTGAATGCTGCTAGGCCAAGAAGCAAAAAAAAAAAAAAATCCTGTTGCTGAGCAGTGCACACTAATATGGATTAGTCTGGAATATTTTAGGTTCACTGGCAGACGAGTCTGGCTTTGTCTAGAGAAAAAGATATCATGGGGATTGGAAATATGTTGGCTAATATATGGAATCTCCAAGAAGAGAGGTGCAGTCCAACCCTGTTGAATCAAATATGACTCTCAAACATCTCCCTCTGGACTCCCCTAGAATGACATCAATTGCTGAGCTAATTGCTGAAGTCCATTATTTTATGCTTATACTGTAGCATTATTTATAGTGTTGGTAAGATACATTGTAGCATTATTTATGGAGTTCGTAGGATACATTGTTGCATTACTTATGGTCTTGGTAGGATACATTATAGCATTATTTATGGTGTTGGTAGGATACTGATATCCAAACCAATAAGAATGTGGTAGGATACTGCTCAAGGTGTTTTCCAGCCTCTGATACACGTGATAAAAGCTCAGCCATGCCCCTTGTTATATCTTCTAAGTCAGAGTGTCAAATATCATTCATTCCCATGTGTGCAATGTCCAGGTCATGTGGCTATTTGGGGTGATGGTATCAAACAGCCTTAGTGACACTGGATATTCTGGCACGTAAGAGACATATGACTGTTTCTATTTATTTGTTCGGCTAGGTGACTGGTGCATCACTATCTCAAACTACAAAGTTACCTATGACAAGGATGTTATCATGTGTGATGGTATGCTCTGGCTGCTTTAGAGGCTTCAGCATACTACTTAAGTGACCTTTGCTTGTGATGGAAATAATAATGTGCTTTGTTACTGAGGTGTGATAATGTAGTTGAGTTCTAGACCCAGTAATGCATTGCCTAGGAAGCCTAAGGGGTACTCAGAGAGATTCTATTAGTGCATTAGCATAAGTAGGTTTGGGGTACTGACATGATGTTGTTTTTTGGGTGTGTAGTGAGCACTGGTGACTTTCGTACGTGATGGCCATGAGAGGTATGATGACAGTTTAAATAGGTATCTATACCTCTCACATGCATATTCAGTGTTTGCTAACAGTAGAGGGTTGCCAGTCAGCATGAGGCAGTTCCTACACTGACTTGATATACCTAAAGCTAGACAGTGGACAACAGAATAAGTACAAGCAGACTGTGGTCCCAAGGTCCTGGTGATATGGCAGTCAGTATAATTAGGTTTGGGTGATATACCATTTACCTATATCTGTATATCAGTTTCTAGGTAACATGACACTATGTTTAGCAGGTATTATGCATAAACATAGCAGACAACCACTTTAGCTATTATGCAGAAACATAGCAGAGTAAAAAACAAATGAGTTATGATATTCTCAGTGCAGAACAGTGTGTGGGCTGTATCTTTAAGAAGCATTTCCAAGTGTAGCACATGCATATAAATAGCGAGCACGTGCAGGCAGCAGTGCCATTTTGAGACAGCAGCCAGAGTGTGAACATGTATGAGTGTGGTAGTCAGTCTGTTTATAGTTATATTTGAGTTTAAGTTACTAAGCCTCAATCCTCCTTCTTCTTTCGGCTTTTCCCGGTTAGGGGTCGCCACAGCAGATCACCTGTCCACTCATGATTGGCAGTGGAGTTTTACAGTGTCAAGTTGCCAGCCTGGCACCCAACCTTCCACAGAAGGCACACACACACACACACACACACACACACACACACACACACACACACACACACACACACACACACACACACACACACCTAGGGCCAATTTAGAGTGTTCAATCCACCTACAGCATGTCTTTGGGATGTGGGAGGAAACCGGAGCAAACCCACGCAACCACAGGGAGGACATGCAGACTCTGCAGAGAAGGCACCCCAGCCAAGGATCGAACCAGAGAACTTCTTGCTGTGAGGCGGCAACGCTAACTGCTGCACCACCGTGGCCACCCACTAAACCTCAATCCTGATGTGTTTATATATAGCAACGCTGTTTGAAGACAACCCACAACTGTTTGTCTGTTTTAACTTGAGCAGATGAGCAACATGGTGCCAGACCAGGATTTAGAAGACAGCTTCTCCAAGCCATGAGGTACAGAGTTAACAGTGAAGGCATGTTGAACAGACTGGGTGTAAAAGAGGGCCAGAAATGAACTACAGGTAACCAAAACTTGCACAAATGATTTATTTTATAAAAGAAACAATATGGAGCATTTGAAGGCTACAGAATGTATTATTAATCAAACGAATAGCACAAAAATGTATTATTAATCAAACGAAATGCACAAAATGCATTACTGATTAAAAGAGATGTTCAGAATTATGATATTTGATAAAATTATCAGAAAAGTTCATAACGGGTTCAGAGTTGCCTCAGAGTTGCATAACGAGCATATTTAAAATAAAACGAGCATGTTTAAAATAAAACGAGCATATTTAAAATAACACGAGCATGTTTAAAGTAAAACGAGCACAAGAAAAGTATAATGAGTATGAAAAGAGGTTAAATGGGCATAACGAATATAAAAGGTCTTAAAGGGCTTATTAAGTTTAAGAAAAGAAAGGCGACTGCATGTTTTTTGGCAAACGACTGTATTTTGGGCAGGAGCTACTATTTCTTATTGACCAAAGCTATTCAAAGTATGACTAAAGTTGTTCGGAGGATCTCAGAATGTATAAAATGCTTGCAGTGTGTGCTTTAGTACTGTGCATTTATTCTGAAGAGTTTACTGTGTGCAAAGTGCAACTATTTTGCAAATTACAGTCAGAATACAGCAATTTCGAAAAGTTTCTTGTGCTGTGTACATTTAGTCGCAGAGTGAAGCCATTTCAAAGTGATTTTTACACTGTACAGGTATTTAGTAAAGTACAACCATTTTGGAAGCGTTTCAGAGTGCTGTACAGTTTATTCACAAAGTGCAGTCATTTTGAAATGTTTCTTACTCTGAGCTTTTTCTGCCCAGTTTATTCTCAAAGTGCAATCATTTTGAAATGTTTCTTACACTGATAAGAGGTGGTTTCACAAAGTACAGTGATTTCAAAAGTGTTCTTGTGCCACAGAGACTTATTTCACAGAGTTCAGTTATTTAGAGGTTTGTTGTGCTATTGGGCAGTGTGTGTGTGTGTGTGTGTGTGTGTGTGTGTGTGTGTGTGTGTGTGTGTGTGTGTGTGTGTGTGTGTGTGTGTGTATGTTCATACATAATTGCAAAAGCCTTCACTAGTGTATGTTAATATGGCAGCGGTGTTTCGCAGACCAAGTCCACTTGTATTTGATAATAATACTGCAGAGAATTGGAGAGTATTTGAGCAGGAATACAATATTTTCATACAAGCAGCTTTTTCAGACAAAGATTCACATCAGAGGCCATTGAGAGATAGCGCTCATTTGTGTATGCATCAGCAATATATGCAGGAGAGGGGAAAAACTGTCATATTGTTGTACCAACTTAATCAAGTGAAGATCATGTGTGCTTGAAATGTAAATTTAGAGAAATGTGCAAGCCTCAGACAAATGTTAATTAGGGAGGCACCTATTTAATACTAGAGACTAAAAGCCAGGAGAAACTTTTGCAGCTTACATTAATGACTTGAGGAATAAAACTAAAAAGTGCAGGTTTGGTGATCTGAAAGACATGTTGATAAAGGACAGGCTTGTGTATGTTGTTAATAATGCTGCAGTGAGAAAGATTTTGCTTTGTGACAGTGACTTAACGTTGAACAAAGTTGTTGAGATTTGTCAAATCCATGAGCTCACAGAAAGGCACACGAGTATGCTTGCACATGATAAAAGCATGGTTTCAGCAGGCTCCAGAGTAAACATAGACAGCATGCAGCACATGGCTAGCAGAAACAGGCCCAAGCATATGGCAGCTGCAGCCTCTGTAGGTTTCACAGGGAAAACCCATAGCTTTCCAGAAAATTCCAAGACTAACTCAGTAAAACAGACATGCTCAGTGCAGTATAATGGTGAGTCAGCAAAACTCAAGTCAAGTTTTATTGTCAACTGTCATAATTGTGGTGCCAATCATGAGTCTAAAAGGGAGAAGTACTTAGCATTTGGTTAGCAATGTCACAAGTGTAAAAAATGGAACCATTTTCAAAGGTTTTGCAAATCAAGCAAACCTCACTCAGTTACAAAGAAGGGTCACTTAAAAAAGCAAGTTGATTATGTAGAAAGCTGCAACCCTACTTTCTGTGTAGATGGTATATCAGTGGTTGGTGAAAAGATTAATGCAGTAGATTTGTTGGTAAAGAATGAAGTGTTTTGTACTGTCTTGATCAATGATAAACCCAGAGAGCTCAAAGTAGACACTGGTTCAAAGTGTAATGTTATGTCAACAGAAATATTTGCTAAAAATATGAGCTGGTGAACAATGTAATTTGGCTAATTGTGTGAAACTTGTTGCTTATGGAGGTGAAGAATTTCAAACCGAAAGCTCAGTAGTGCTTTCATGCTATTTGGCTGGGAACAGCTACAGCTTGCAATTTTATGTAGTGCGAAGACCTGTGCAGTCATTGTTAGGTCTCAGGGACAGTTTGAGAATGAAACTGCTTTCTTTTACCAAAGAACTCCATCATGTAAGTACATGTTCTAGTTCCATTTTCACCAATGCTATTTTCTCAGAGTATGCTGATGTTTTCGTTGACAAGCTAGGCACACTTCCAGTTGTATACTCCATGAAAATAGACCCAGAGGTTAGTCCAGCAGTCAGACCAGCAAGGAGAGTTCCGATAGCTATGCAGAACAAAGTTAAGGCCCAGTTAGATAAAATGGTGCAACAAGGTGCAATTTGTCCTGTTACAGAACCAAATGAGTGGGTGTCGTCCATGGTAGCTGCTCATAAAAAGAGCTCAGATGAAGTCAGAATTTGCATTGATCCAAGAGACTTGAACAAAGTATTAGAGACCTCATCATCCTATGTGTACAGTCGAGGAAGTCACAGCTCTGATGCCAAATATAATTTTTTTTCTGTCCTAGATGCAAAGAGTTCATATTGTCAAGTGATGCTTGATTGCAAATCTTCACTACTGACTGCATTCAGTACCCCATTTGCAAGACAGATTTCTCAGGATGCCATTTGGAATAAATTCTGCAAGCAAAGCCTTTCAGCATGCAATGAAGCAAACTTTTTTGGTTTATCCATGTGCCACGATAGTAGATAATTTATTGGTAGGAGGCAATGGTGAAGCAAAGCATGACAAAAACCTCAAGAAAGTTCTAGAGCATGTGATGTGAACTTGAAGCTCAGTCCTCTGAAGTGTAAATTCAGACTACCAGAAGTTACATATGTAGGCCATTTTTCACTTGCACTGACTTACGACATGAACCATCTAAGCAAGCAGCCATTCTTGAGAAGCCAACCCTGGACAATATCCAAGCCCTACAGAGTTTCCTTGGTATAGGTAACAATTTGAGCAAGTTTATATCCGACTTCAGTGAATTGACAGCGCCATTAAGAGAGATGACATGAAAAATGTTGCATGGTCATGGCTGGAACAGCACCAGAGATCATTTGATACCCTCAAGCAGAAAATTGCCAGCCCACCTACATTAAGATACTATGATGTCAATAAACCATTCTTTCCTGTGATGCTTCAAAATCTGGTTTTGGTGCAGTTATTCTTCAAGAAGGCAGAGCAGCAGCCAATGCATCTAGTACTGTTACCCAAACTGAAATGCAGTATGCACAAATTGAGAAAGAACTTTTGGCAATTGTGTTCGCATGTTCGAATTTTCATGATTATATTTATGGCCGAGCTATTCAGATTGAGACTGATCATTAACCTGTAGTCACTATTTTAAAGAAGCTTATCCATACAGCTCCAGCAAGATTACAAAGAATGATGCTCAGATTACAAAAGTACAACATCAAAATGGTCTACACAAAAGGCAAACTTCTTTATCTGCCTGATACCTTATCCAGATCACCCCGAAATACTATGGAATAACTTGATGCAGAGAATTTTGACTTCAATGTCATGGAAGTGTATAATTTTTTACCACGAGACTTGATGAGCAGTGAGATCATACAAAGACTAATCCAGTACTGCAAAAGCTCAACCACTTCATTAAAGCCGTATGGCTGTCAAAGCGATCTTGTGTACCGCCAGAAATGCTGATGGAAGATGGTATTATTTTCAAAGGTCCTAAAGTTGTTGTTCCTACTTCCTTACAACATGAATATATCCAGATTTTACATCGTGGCCACCCAGGTTCTGATTCTACAAAAAGAAGGGCGAGATGACTAGTATTTTGGCCTTCTCTGTCAAACGACATCGATAAAGTACTTTCATCTTGTTCAGTATGCAATAGTACTAAACTGCATTTGCAAAAAGAGCCACTTCAGCTAAGCCAAATTCCTGAACTACCTTGGTCAACAGGAGACACTGACATATCCGAGTGGAAAAATCTTTACTTAGTGTTGGTAGACTCTTGTTTGAACTGGTTTGAGATTGATTTGTTGCCTAACCTAACATCCAGTACTGTTATTACTAAGTTGAAGCATCATTTCTCAGTCCATGGTAGTCCACATAAACTTATCTCAGACAATGGTACCCAGTTTACCAGTCAATTGTTTCACAAATTTGCACAAGAGTGGGACTTTGTTCGTATTACTAGCAGTCGAGAATACCCACAGTCAAATGGCCTGGCTGAGCATGCGGTACAGAGTGCAAAGCAATTGTTAGTGAGGTCAAAGCATGATAATATTTATGTCTTTTTGAATTTTCTCAATCTCACAAATATACCTTGTGACAGCATACTTGGCTCACCTGCTCACAGACTTCTATCTAGGCAAACCAGAATAACCTTGCCTATCAGATCTAGCTTGTTGGTGCCTAAAGCTAAAAACAACAAAGCAATCAAAGCCCAACTATTCAGAAAGTGTTATTTTTAGAAGTCTAGCTATTATAAAACAAGCAGATCTCTTTGTCCATTAAAAAAAGGAGAGACAGTGAGGATACAAATGGCGAAAGGCTTCGAAAGGATTGGTCAAGTGACAGGTATATGTGCCAAGCCGATATCCTGCTTCATAGAATCAGGATTTATAGATTACAGGAGGAACCGCAGCACCTCATTCCTGTTGCAGAATCAATATTGCAGCATCATACCTGTGATACAGACTTGATGTCCTAGATGTCTCCAAAGTTGAACATTCAGTAAAGACAGTCCCCATTGCTAGACCTAGTTCTAAATTTTATATTACATAATTTGGTCGTATTTCCAGACCCAGTGTGAAATACACAGCAACCTGGACACGATTGTTTATGTGTGTGTGTATATATATATATATATATATATATATATATATATATATATATATATAGTTTTGTATAATTGCATGTCAAAGGCTTATTTCTGTACAATTCTATGTCAATTAGCATGAGCTATTTCTCAAAGAGGGAGGATGTAGAACAATGTGTGTGCTGTATCTTTAAGAAGCATTTGCAAGTGTGGCACATGCATATAAATATCAAGCACGTGTAGGCAGCAGTACCATTTTGAGAGAGCAGCCAACATGTGAACATGTATGAGTGTGGTAGTCAGTCTGTTTATAAGTTTATTTGAGTTTAATTTGCTAAGCCTTAATCCTGATGTGTTCGTCTGTTTTATCCTGACCAGAGAAGCGACACTCAGTATGATACGTCATCATATTTAACACAAAATGGGCAGACAGTTAGAATGTGTTATGTGCACTGGTGCTATAATGTAGATATGATTCACAGTACATGCGTGGGTGCCACGTAAGTGTGAGAAGCATGCACTCACTGTCTACTGAGCAGCGTGGCTTAGTGCAGTCATGCACACAATGCAGCATGCAGCAGCTCAGCATGAATAACCACCAAAAGTACCAAAGTATGATATAAAGTAGCCAAAAACAACAAAGTAGCTACTAGGACTAGCACTGCAATCAGCCAAGAGTGAATTCAGTGCCAGGATTAAATACAGCAGTAGAAAGAGGGAAACAGAAAATGCCTATAAGGAAAACTACAAACAGGTATAGCCATGCTCTGTGACACCTGTACACATAACCCCACCCCTTTTTTCTCAGTTTACAAAGCAATCCATATTTTCCCAAAGAGGCCAGTAATTGATGAGATGTCTGGGCTGTGTGTATTGTATGCTGTAAGTACAGCGTACACATAGAAACACAATGCTCTCTGATGTAAGTACATCCCTAATTAACAATGTCTGCAAACAATTTTATTGTAATAGCATTTGTAAAAGAAGCTGGTGCCCCCTCCACCCCTGACTACTTCTTAATGAGTTTAAGGGGGGGGGGGTAGTCCTTATTTACAAATCAACATCATTTTCATGGGAGATCTAAACTATCCATCTATAAACTGGGAAACATAGTTATGGGATTATGATAGACATAGTTTGCAGAAAGTGTAAATTACTATTACACTTTAAAATAAATAAATGTGTAGTATATACATTACTGAAGTAAAGTAACCCTGTAATACAAAACTTTGTATAAGGCAGTAAACTAAATGCTAAGTAACCCAATCAGTGTGCAGCAATCATGCTTCTAACAAAGTTTGTAATTCATGCTGAGGCCACAGCACAATCCACCATTTTTAACAATAAAACAATTAACCATATGTCAGTCACTGCTGTAATCAGCATCATATTAGCACCTATGGTTTACAGGTTCATAAGTTTATACTAGGCTAACAACTACTAGGGGCCCTTATACGCCTAGGCATGCAACCCAAATGTGACCCACAAATTTGATTTATATAGGGGTAATTTACTGAGTGCCTCTGTCCATCAGAGACATAGGCACCAGACCAAGGGTGAGTTTCCAATTACCCATTTGTGCAGACAAAAGCCAAACTGCCAGTTTATTTGTGTCCTTATATAATGCGGACAATAGATGGGCTGGAGAGCTTAGAAAGATAAGTAAGTGTCTGTTCCCCTTGTCTTTTTGTCAGTGCTGTGCCTCTACCTTACAGAGCCAGAGCTACCAACCAGACCATTTTTCTAGTCCATGCCTAATAATGCATACTTAACTAATAAGGGTACAACTGCTCCTGACCTTCTGCAACAGCCTGTTGTTTTAAACTGTAATAGAAATGCTGTCTAGCAGAGAGATATATACCACTGTACATGGTAAAAGTCCCTGAAGTGTATATCATATAACAGTAACGTTCCAGTACACAGACAGGATACTAGTCCTCACAGGTAGATCATTTATACAAAGAAAATATACAGAATTGTGTACTGATATGCCATTTAAACAGCTATGCATGACTAGGCTAAAACCATGCAACTGAAAGAGGTATGCCAGAACATTCAAATGCTACAAGGGAGCCTGACCTTGTGGCACATGGGAAAGACTTCTGACTGTGACCAGAGTTCAGTTAGCAGCCATGGCACTGGAAGAGTTAGGCAGGGGTGGGGGGTGAAGGGGCATGACTCATTTACCTCTTCCAGGGGGAGCGGGTGGTGTTTGTATGTACTCAGGAAC
This sequence comes from Protopterus annectens, assembly GCF_019279795.1. Lineage (NCBI taxonomy): Eukaryota > Metazoa > Chordata > Ceratodontiformes > Protopteridae > Protopterus > Protopterus annectens. The sequence goes on from NC_056744.1 coordinate 1,520,932,293, forward strand.
ACAGTGGGTGGTACTAACTTCCTGGTGGAGAGCTAGAAGCTCACTGCTCATGCTTTGGAGGGTGGCACACTGGCACTGAGGAGTTAGGTGGGGGGGTGAAGGGGCATGGCTCATTTACCTCTTCCAGGGGGAGCGGTTGGTGTTTGTATGTACTCAGAAACACAGTGGGTGGTACTAACTTCCTGGTGGAGAGCTAGAAGCTCACTGCTCATGCCTTGGAAGGTAGCACTGAGGAGTTAGTCAGGGGGGAGTGAGAAGGCATAGCTGATTTACCTCTTCCAGGGGGAGCGGTTGGTGTTTGTATGTACTCAGGAACACAGTGGGTAGTACTAACTTCCTGGTGGAGAGCTAGAAGCTCATGCCTTGGAGGGTGGCACACTGACACTGAGGAGTTAGGTGGGGGGGGGTGAAGGGGCATGGCTCATTTACCTCTTCCAGAGGGAGAGGGTGGTGTTTGTGTGTACTCAAGTTCATTGCTCATGCCTTGTAGGGTGGGTTAAGGAAGCTTAGAAGAAATACCCCTTTCAAAAGTGAGGGAATGGTTTCTGACATCATCCCACTGCATGCCCTTCCTTCCCCTGTGCTTTGCTGGCTGTCTGCATTAGGGCTGAGGGAAACTATAGCAGAGGGACAGATGATGGACAGACAGCAGGGGTAAAGAGTGGCAAAAAAATGCATATGCTACAAGTACATTCAGAGTAATTACTTATTACATAATTATAATGAAAATATCTAGAAATTCTGTTTTCAAAAAGAATGGTGTGAGACAGTCTGATAAGCAATATTAACGGCCAAAATCACTTAGAATAATAAGAAAGATCTAGAATTGCATATCAGATTAAAACACAGCAGTGAATTAACATACAAAAATAACATAAAACATAAAAAAACTCTAAATGAAGTCAGCATGTGAGCTTGCTTAACAGTAGGCACACCCAGTACCACAAGAAAATCACTCACATGACACAAGGTTAAGTAGAACACAAACCAAAAAAACAAGAAAGAAAAATACTAATATGGAATTCACTCTGCATTAGTCAGATTTTTTTTTAATTGCAGTAAACATGTTGGATGGTGAATAATTTATATATGGGCTGATTCCATATTACCAGGAACCAAGTAAAAACAGTCTACAAACAAACAGGACGAACCAGCTGTAGCCACAAACACCAAGGAGTCCCAGATATTTTCAAGCAGATACACTTTAATCGAACTGAGCGCTTTCATCTAATGTAACATAGACTTCATCAGAGTTAATGCACCAGGTGAAAGGCGCTCCATTTATATCACCCAGTCTCAAAATCTGCTCTGAGTGTGACAAGTGTCCTTGTCGCAGAAATACACAAACTTAAACTTGTGGTCATACAAAGATGCCTGCATCACCTACATATTGCAGGTAATCCAACACATGTACTGCTACATGACAGAAAATAGCTTTGTCATTGAGATATATATATGTGTGTGTGTGTGTGTGTGTGTGTGTATGAAACTCAATAAAAGGTTTGCACCATAAAAGTATTATCTTCCAGTAATATTGTCTCACCCATTAAGGGCCAAAAAACATGTCCAGTTCTTCAGGATGTTCATATAGCAGTTCTCTTGCCAGCCTGCATGTTCCTCAGTCGGGGGGGGGGGGGGGGATGGGTGTTATCAAGTAAGTCAAAACTTCTGTTTTGCTAATTTCTCTCCAGTGAATATTTTCAGGAAGCTGTAACTATTGTATTACAGTTTTCTTACTGCATGTCAAACTGAATATGCAATAATTTTTCTGTTTGCAATCTGTATTTGTATACTGTAATCATCTTATTTTTAATATCCTCTAACTGTTACTATAACTGTATCATTGTCTCACCAGACTGTTACTAAAACAGTACAGCGTCTAAAAAATAACTACATTAGGACTCATATTCAAGGAGAACATTCAGAAACAAATGCAATGCTACAGATAATTCAAATGTTGTTTTTTACAACCTGCTAAGATTATACTGCCCCTTACCTGATATGTTCCCATTGCTTCTGGCAGGGTTATAATAGGGTGACCATGATGTTTAGGTACACACAGAGTACAAAGCAATGTCTCATCTTCCATGCAAAACAATTCTCTAATCTTCTCATGTTCCTTGCACACCTGCTCGGGTTTTGGATCCGGTTTTATAATCAGTTCAGTCAGCCTAGCCAATTTTCGATTAACTGTAAATTTTCTTGTTGAAAACTCACATCTGCACTCAGGGCAAGAGAGAATGTTAGCCTTGTTCCAATATACCGTGATACAGTGCTCGCAGAAATTGTGCCCACAGTCAAGTATAACTGGAGTCTTAAACGTTTCCAGACAAATAGGACAGTATAACTCTTCTTCAAAGTCTTCAGTCTGTTTGTTGCATGCCATCATGACAAAAGTCAGTCTGCTAGTTTCAGTTCTATGCAGTTTATAAAGAAGGATGTATTTAAAAAAATGCTTATGTAATTTAAAGGGCTAGTATAGTATAAAACAAGAATGTTATTTCATACTACATTATTTAATAATATTTATTTTACTAAATAGCTGTTATTAACAGCTACACATGAAGCACTTGTAAATCATTGCTCTGAAGTCAGTTAAATGGAGATGGATTATCCAGATTTCTCATGTATTCATTAAATCATTCAATTTCTGATACCCACCTTATGTTTTTCAGGGTCACAGGATAGCCATAGCCTATCCCAGAACTCAGTGCAATTCAGGAAAACTAACCCTTCACTGGATGCTAGTCCCCCTGACAGGACACACACACACACACACACACACACACACACACACACACACACACACACACACACACAGTCACTCACATACTCTTTTCACACCTACAGCCAATTTAGGAACTCATTAGTTCACCTACATGCATTTATTTGGGATGTGTAAGGAAACCAGAGCATCCAGTGAAAACTCACAAAGTCACAGGAAAGACATACATGCTCCACAATGATGGTATGCCATTGGGAAACTGAATCAGAGAACCAAGCACTGTTGGGCAGCCACGGTAACTGTTGCACTACTGTATGTGCATTAAACAAAAGGAATTTACAGAGATTTGCTATCATCAAAGCAACACTTGTCAAATAACAGTGCTGAATAATGGAGCAAAGTGAAACAATAATGTTATACACTGGCTTCATTCCTGCAAATTTCCCTGTAAGTTAACCATTACTAGTATCTACCCATCTAAACATACACACATAGGTTCATAGGTTCATACTAGGCTATCTGCCCTAGGGCATTTATAAGCCTAGCCAGAATGTGTTTGGCTTTCGCCACCCATTTTAAATTTATTTTGCTATGCCCTTTTTTGAGGTTAGTATACTGTGCCTCTGTCTAACAGTGACACAGAAGTGATACCCGGGGTAAACCTACGATCTCCCATCCACTCATCAAGATTCCTCTTGAAGAGAGTCAATGGGGGACTCTGCCTAACCTGGACTGGGATTTTATTCCAGAGTGAAGGGAGCGTCTGGGTTATGAATCTGTCCCTCCAGCATATCCTATTTATTTCAGTGCTGAGGTTCAAGTCTCTCGAGCACGTAGCTCGATGGGATTTTCTGAGGTGCAGCATGTCCATTAATTCCGGGTTGGACATGGCTTTATACGTCAGGCACAGATCGCCTCTGAACAGGCGGTATGCCACTGAGTAGAGCTGGAGTTTCTTTAACCAGGCAGCATATGGCTTCTGTTTGAGCCCTTTGATCCTCTTGGTGAGGTACTTTTGGGGTCTTTCCAGTTGCTGCAGGTGTCTGGTAAGGTACATCCCAAAAGGGGCATTGTACTCAATTATGGGCCTGATGAGGGATGAGTAAAGAGGCACGATGACCTCCCCTGATCTAGATGTGAATCCCTTCATGATTAGGTGGGCTATATAAAATGTTTTTCTAACCACTTTGGCCACGTGGTTGTCAAATGAGAGATTGCTATAAACTTGGGTCCCCAGGTCCCTAATTACTTCTTCTGTACTTAATGGATTACCACCTATGTGGTAATTTGTGGGTACTTTGTTTTTGCCAAAGGGGATGACTATACACTTTTTGGCATTTAGCTTGAGGCCATGGCTCTGACACCAGTTGTCTGTTTCTATGAGGCCCTTTAGGAGGATGCTTGTGTCGGCTGGAGAGTCGATTATGGCGCCCAGTTTGCAGTCATCAGCGAACTTTGTCAGCCACAGTCCTTCCGTGTTGGCCTGTACCTCCGAGAAATATATACCGAACAAGAGAGGTCCCAGGACTGAGCCTTGTGGGACACCACTTGTAACTGGTTTGGAGTCTGACATGACTCCAGCAATTCTAACCATGTGGGTTCTGTCCTTGAGCCAATTTGCAATCCATCTAGTGACATAGGGGTTTATATTTAAGCTGGTGAGCTTATCTATAATGCCCGAGTGGGGTATTGTATCGAAGGCTTTTGTGAGGTCCAGGTAGGCTGTGTGGACCACCTTCCCCTCGTCAATGGCCTTGGTGACTGTTTCAAAGAAATCAACCAGGTTTAAGAGGCAGGATCTGCCCTTAACAAAGCCGAACTGGGTAGGATCCAGTGTGTGTAGGTCCCCAATATCTTTATTTATGAGGTCCATGATGATCCTTTCCATAGCTTTGCAGACCAAGCTAGTCAGGCTTATGGGGCGATAGTTTCCAGGATCCATTGAGGCACCACCTTTATGAAGAGGGACCACTGCTGCTGTACGCCACTCTTTGGGCACATATCCTGTAGTAAGGCTGAGACTGAACAGTAGTTTTATGTTTGGGTTTATATCTTCTTGGAGTTCATGTAGGACACAGCCCGGGACACCGTCTGGTCCCATTGATGCTGTGTTTTTTGCTTTGGAGAGGGTGGCTCTTACCTGAGCATCTGAGATGTCAGGGGGGCAGCACTCTGCTGGGATAGATATTTGCCCTTTTGGTGAGGAGGGGGGGGGAGATTGCGCTGAACCTGTCAGCTATGATGTTGGCAATGTCTGTGGGTTCGGTGTATTTTTTGTCATTTTGGACTAATTCTGAGCATATCTGGGATTTACCACCCAGGTTCCTAACATAACTAAAGAAAGTCTTGTGATTATCCTTAGTGTCCTGTGCAATTTTTCTCTCGAAGCTGGCCTTAGACAATTTTATGTGTGCCCGTAGTTTTTTGCTAATACTGATCAGTGATGCCTTCCCTTTTTGGGATTTTGCTCTATCATTTAGTAGCTTCCTCCTTCTATTGTACAGTTTGCTTATGGCTGGGGTCCACCAGACAGGACGTCTGCCTTTGGAGGATTGGGTCTTGGTTTTATTTGGGATCGCATGATCCATGCATTCCTGAAGGTGTTCATAGAATGCGTTTATAAAGGATTCTGCGGTCCGGGCCGTATTTTCCACAGGCCCGGGGGCTTTGAAGGATTCCACCTCAGTTTTGAGCAGTGTGAAATTTGCTTTAGAGAAGTTTTTCTCTGTGGTTTTCTGGGCAGGGGGTGGGATCAGGATGTGAATATCCAGTGAGATTAGTTTATGGTCTGATCTTACCAGTGAGGGATACACTTCTGGTCTGAAGCATAGAGTCCCCATGTTGGTGATGATCAGGTCCAGTATGTTTTCCCCTCTTGTGGGAGTGGTAACAAGTTGTTCCATAGCATTTGAGTTTATAAATTCTAGGAACCTTTGGGCTAGTGTGTTGGAGCTAGAGTAATGCTCCCAGTCTATGTTTGGGTAGTTGAAGTCGCCCAATATAATGGTGTTTGGAGAGACCTTCATATTTTCCAGTGTTCTCAGGAAGGCCGAGTGGGGTTCCTGGGTTTGGGAGGGTGGTCTGTAGCAGGCTATAATCTGGAAGGCAGTTTTACCCACTGTTAGTTGCACATGGATAGTCTCTGATGCTTTGTGCTTTGCCACCAACCTGGAGGTGTGGGTATCTTTGATGAATATCGATACTCCCCTCCTTTTGTGCTTCGGTACAAGTTTTGGGGCGAAAACCATGGTATGCGGTATAACCTGGCAGTGCTGGGGTGCTCTCGAGCCCTGAACCAGGTTTCTGTTACTGCACAGATATCGATGTTCTCCATGCTAAGGAGAGTTTCGAGTGTGTGCATCTTGAGGTTTAGACTTCTGGCATTGAGTAGCATTACTCTTAGTTTCTTATCCCTTGTGATACCTATGGAGGTGGGTTTGTCTTTTGAGCCTTGCCTAAAAAAGGCACTATGGGGGTAGCAAGAGTCTTTGCCAATATCCGAAAGCCCAGGGGTGACAGGTGCAAGCCGTCCCTAGCGAAGCATCGTGGCTTGTCGAGCATATCATCCCAAGCTGACAGGCATTGGATCCCCTTTGAATGACACCAGTACTTAAGCCAATTGTTGAAATTGATCATCTTGTCTTCATACTTTGGCATCATTCTTGGTGAGGGTAAGATGCTACTCAAGGACAGGGTCATACCGGCCTGGGCTACATGCTCAGAGAGCTCGTTTATGTCTCTTTTCATGTAGTCCAGGGAGGTATGTCTCAGGTCATTCACACCAGCATGGACAATGACTGAGTCATATTTGTACTTGCCTTGGAGTGACCTGAGTGCTTGTGTTATGTGGCGGATCCTATCGCCCGACAGGCTGCTCACAGTGACCCTCTCCTTGTTCAGCCTGGTGAGCGGGACGTCAGTGTGCCTGACGATAGTCACCTATTACAAGTGTATCAGGTGTGTTGTTTAGTCTTAAGGGCTGTGACTGTTCGGCACACTGGCTTTGTGAGATATGTGTTGCACGTGTTTTGTTTTGGGGTAGCAGCTGTTTGGGTGTCTGCTTTGGAGGTCTCTGCTGCTTCGGCAGATCTTTATTTAGAGCCTCCGAGTATGTTTTTGTGTGATTATGTGTTTGGTTTGCTGTCGTGGTAGGTCTATGTGAGACTGGAATTGTAGTGAGTGTGGTTTCCTTCTCCTCCTGACTGGTTATGCCAGTACTGAGTTGAGAGAGCTTAGCCTCCAGTTTGGCTATATGGTTGCATCTCTCACATGTGTTGGAATTTGCTGGGAGGAGGAGAGGGTTGTCTGAGTACATGAGGCAGTTGTAACATTGCCTCAAGATTCCCAGATTCACCAGCTGGACCAGAGAGGAGATTGACAACTCACCTTTGGACATGCTAGAATAATATTGGGAATTCCTTAATAATTGAAAACCAGGGCCAGTGGGGCGTGAGGGTGTAGTGCTTTTAATTTTTAGTGCTGACTTATATAATTGCTTTAGTGAGCAAGTGCCAGGTAACTTAAGTGCAATGTGTTACAGGTAACTTAAATGCAAAAATGACAAACAGTAACTTTCTTTCAAGTGAAACAAGGAAATAAGTACAGTAAGCAATGCAGATATCACTAGTGATCCACAGAAGCTGAGAAGCACGTATTAGGTGGAATTAGCATTCCAGGGAAATAACAAGCGAACAAACAACAAGCATATAAACAAAGCTAGATTCAGCAGGCCTGGATCTAGTCTATGCTACAGCAAACAAGGTGTACCAATTTCAGTAAGATACAGTTCAAATATTCAGGCACTATAAACCTTTAACCAGAAATTCCCAGCTCAGAAGGGCAGAGTCCAGCCTCTTCTCCCACAAGAGTACAGACCACGAACCTTCTTAATGTAAAATAACTGGCCTGAAGCCAAGTGCTTAAACCAGAACTAATACACTTTAAGAATAACAGACACTGGGCTCTCAATTAGCAGTTCCCAACTTAGAAGGATGAAAGCTACCTGCCCTGCCACCACAGTGCATGCCACAAACCTTCCTAATGTATAACAACTGGTCTGAAGCCCAAGTGCTTAATCCAAAAGACTTAGAATGATAGCTACACTTTAATCAAGTTACTACCAAGCAGTAATAAATACAATTGAATACTTTAGAGAATGCCTGGATTAGTGCTCAAGTTACACAAACAAAGCTAGATCCAGCAGGCCCGAATCCAGTCTATGCCACAGCAAACAAGGCGCACCAACTTCAGTAAGAAGCAGTTCGGATATTCATGCACTATAAGCCTTTAACCAGAACGTCCCAGCTCAGAAGGGCAGAGTCCAGCCTCTCCTCCCACAAGAGTGCAGACCACGAACCCTCTTAATGTAAAATAACTGGCCTAAAAGCCCAAGTGCTTAAACCAGAATGAATACACTTTTAGAATAACAGACACTGAGCCCTCAAATCAGCAGTTCCCAACCTAGAAGGATGTAAGCTACCTGTTCTGCCACTACAGTGCAGACCACAAACCCTCCCAGTGCAAAACAACTGGTCCGAAGCCCAAGTGTTTAAACCAAAAGGCTTAGAATGAGTTACACCAAGCAGTAATACATACAATTGAGTACTTTTAAGATGATGCAAAAGTAAAAAAAAGTAAGTAGAAACACAAGTACAGTAAAAGCAGATGATTTTTTTTTTTTTTTTTCTGAATAAGTGCTGAGATCAAAGAAACAGATTTGAGTGCTGAAACTAGAAAACTGGCTAGTTATAAGGAAAAAAAACTAAGCTAGAAGGCTTCCCTCCAACACAGAAGGGCTTGGGGGCTCAGAAGCCTACAAATAGTCTATACCACTTAACAGGAAAGGCAGGAAACAAGCTTAAATTTTTTTTTCTGTTTCCCAGATGCTCTCTTTGTACACAGTAGGAGTGCCTGAAATCAGAATATGATCTCACTGCACTCAATTGAGTGAGCAAATGAGATGGGCCCAGAAGGAGTATCCAAACACAAATTTACAAGAGGGGCGGGCAGTTGCAAGGCCACTAAGATTAACACCAAAACAAAAACAGGGAGGGTGGGTGGAACTAACTGAAGAGCAGAGTCAAAACTTCCAGTTCAGTTAATATTCCACACAGTTAAAATCAATTTAAATACTGTATTTTTTTGAAAAAAAAAGAGCAGATAAAGGTACTTAAATTCTCTTATACGTCCAGTTGAATGCAGCAAGTCCTTAGCCGGCCAAAGCGGAGGTTTTTAAGCAGAAAATATTTCACACTGTACCACTTAAATAGGCAAGGACAGGAAATCAAAGAATGTGACTACCCCCACACCTGTAATTACTAGCAAATAACAAAGTTCAGCAAACACTGACTAACTTCCAATTCAGTTAATAGAGTCAAAACTTCCAGTTCAGTTAATATTCCTTCCACACAGTTAAAATCAATTTAAATACTGTATTTTTTGAAAAAAAAGAGCAGATAAAGGTACTTAAATTCTCTTATACGTCCAATTGAATACAGCAAGTCCTTAGCCGGCCAAAGCTGAGGTTTTTAAGCAGAAAATATTTCACACTGTACCACTTAAATAGGCAAGGACAGGAAATCAAAGAATGGGACTACCCCCACACCTGTAATTACTAGCAAATAACAAAGTTCAGCAAACACTGACTAACTTCCAGTTCAGTTAATAGAGTCAAAACTTCCAGTTCAGTTAATATTCCTTCCACACAGTTAAAATCAATTTAAATACTGTATTTTTTTGGAAAAAAAAAGAGCAGATAAAGGTACTTAAATTCTCTTATATGTCCAGTTGAATACAGCAAGTCCTTAGCCGGCCAAAGCTGAGGTTTTTAAGCAGAAAATATTTCACACTGTACCACTTAAATAGGCAAGGACAGGAAATCAAAGCATGGGACTACCCCCACACCTGTAATTACTAGCAAATAACAAAGTTCAGCAAACATACACATATGTGCCGCACAAATACAAAAATATGCATGCATGCATGTATATGGACTAGTACACTGCCAATGCCTTTTGAGTCAGTCGTAAACAGCCCATCATTTACCTTCTCCAGCCAGCCACCACCAATGAACACATGTATAATGTTAAAAAGTCATAAATAATGGAGGAAACAAAGGCTGTCCAAGGACCTTTTTAAATATTACTAATTCACTTAAAATGTAAATACAACAGCAAGTATTGCAACAATATGCATTTTCAGAACAATATGAAGTATAAAACATGAATGTCAATCTCCGAAGAAAGACAAAAAGCACCACACTAAACTGTGAACAAGTCGCTGGTAATGTCAGCTCCAACGAACGGTACAGAAAATAATCCAGTAAGTAACGTAAGGATAATACGCTATTAATCCACTGCCAAAATACCGGTAATACAACAAAATGCTTTATTCCACAAACAGAGAGACGTTAAACGCTACCAGCGTTTTTCGTTCTAAATAATATCAGAACTTCCTCTATCTGGGAGTAACTATCTGGCTGTTGTCTGAGGAAGTTCTGATATTATTTAGAATGAAAAACGCTGGTAGCGTTTAACGTCTATCTGTTTGTGGAATAAAGCATTTTGTTGTATTACCGGTATTTTGGCAGTGGATTAATAGCGTATTATCCTTACGTTACTTACTGGATTACTTTCTGCACCGTTCGTTGGAGCTGACATTACCAGCGACTTGTTCACATGAATGTCAATCTGACTGAATGTAATCTTCAGTAATTTACCACACTATTAAACATTTTATGAGGGATAACACAAAACTATGATGCAAAAATAAGGAAAATAGAAGAGTTATGACTGTAGATGAAAGCACCAGTAGGACTAAAGATATGAAGCAGCAGAAAAGCTTCACCCACAATTAAACCAATAGTGAGAGCAAACTTTTATATAGAGATTGAACTTTATTTATTTTTAGGCAAACATTTAAAGATGCATAACGTGAGTTCTGGACACACTGAATAAACTCCACCATGATATATTTGCTGTGCACCAGCTCCTAAAAGATCATGTTTTTAAAGATATCGAATGTACTTTTCTTTTCACACACACAAAAAAGTGTGTTTTGCAGCCTTTAAAAAATATAACAAGATTAAATTCAGAAGATACAACTTACTGAACTATGTTTATGGCATTAATATTCATAGGCAGGCAGGAGGCACTGGAGTCACTTTGTATTCCAGCTAATTAAGTTGGATTAGAGTAGATAAGTAATTGTAAATTAATTCTCCAATTGCCAAACTGTTAACTAATCATTAGTTTTCTGCCAAACTGTTCATTTAAAAGTTTGGCAATTACAGAACTAATTTGCAATTACTTACCTACACTAATCCACCTTAATTAGAGCTGGAACCCGGAGTGACTAAAGTGCTTCCTGGCAGCCCATGAATACTAATGTTGTAAACATAGCTCAGTGTGTTTAGTTTTCTGTGTGCAGAAACAATTTTTAAAAACATTTTATTTATAAATGGGTGTGAAATGGCCTTTTGTTTTTGTGTAAAAAAAGTTTTCACATGTATAAAGATGGATGCGAACACTTTTTATACAAAAACAAAAGGTCATTTCGAGCCTATAAACATGATCTTTAACTCTAATGAAAGCACTTAAACTTCCTTTATAAGGATGCCTCATTCTCCTCCTTGATAAGTAGGTCCTACATTTGCTGTGGTCATTAAGCCTTTTTGAAATCAATTTAAGGGATGAAAGGGCAGACTGGGAAGGGCAGTCACCATTACCAGACCTGTGGGCCTGAAGTGACAAAGATGCATGATCATAGGATCATAGGATCATAGAAGATTACTAGGATAATGGTCCTGGGGCCCTTACAAGTCTAGCCAAGAGGTTATCCCAAAAAAGCAACAACAAAAAAAAAAAGAAACCTCAGTCAGCACCTGTCGCCCCTGTCAATGAGGGACAAAGGTGGAACCCTTGGGACAAATTTATGGTTTCCCATCCACTCATCAAGGTTGCATTTAAAGAGTAAAGATATCACTGCCAAGTCTCAAACCCAGGACCCTGTACTCTAGAGTCAGAGCAACGTAACACAACACCAAATCAGCTGCAAAGTTGTGAATACTTCCAGATTAGAACCATCAACACCATTACCCCTGCTAGCTTCCCTAGTCCACTGAGCCACACAGGCTGCCTTAAAAAAGAAAGATACCACTGCCAAGTCTCAAACCCAGGACCCTGTGCACTAGAGTTAAGAGTAATGAACCACTACACTAAATCATCTGTAAAATAACCAGCCCTGACAAGTCTCGAACCCAGGACCCTGTGCACTTGAGTCAGAGCAATGTACCACTACGCCAAATTAGACAGCCATAGTCCTTCAGGTTGAGAGCTACTGTGCCACACATGGCACCCCCTTTTCTTTTTTGGAAACAGACATGCAATGACATAATGATGCAAATTATGCCATCTGCCCATATCTAATTTAGTGCCTAGTGCTGATGGGTGGACAACAGAATATAGGGCTCCACCTCATGATAGGCATACAGTCTTCATAAATCAGAGATCAAATTCAAGTCCTTCTCTTCCTACCTCTACACTAAAACCCTGACACTGTTTCTGAAACCATTTCACCATCATATCAATTAGAAACTTAATCCATCCAGGGATGGGTGTGCCAGGTTTCATATTAGACTCACATCCCTTGGCAGACATAGAAGGAAATACCATAAAGCAGAACATGGAATGAAATGCTTTAAAATTCAGACTACTAACTGTGGCAAGACTAGTTAGTCCAGTTTCAAGTTGTAAATGAAAAGACCAATAAACCAGATAAAAATATCCACAAACCAAGAAAATACGAGTCCAGATGAATAATTAATAAATAGAAATTTTTTTTAATACTGTATAAGACAATACAAAATAAAAAATCAGAATTAAATCCACAGGTTCATCGAGTGCTTTTGTCTCTATAATCAGAGACTTTATCAAGATAAAAACAGTGGAAGAAAGAGTAAATTTAAATAGCATGCCCAAAGTCAATTAGCCAATCACAGCATAGTCTTCACTAATACTATAAACTAATCCATGAAATATTTAAAGCTACAACCATTCACATCAATAATATGGCAGCAAGTCATACAGTTATTAAAACAGCCTTTCTATAAAAGAACAGTTTATTTTATTTTTTATTTTTTATTTTACATTTGTTGACCGGGATAGTCCGACTGGATGCATGTCCATTTTCAGCAGGGGCCCGGGGCGAAAAGCTCCAAGGGTAAGCAGATACAGCATTACATAATACCAGCATTACATATTACAAACAGATTATTTACAGAGATAACATAAGTAAGCAAGTTAAACAAGTTCCACAGGTTAAAGTTAGTCCTGAGCACAAGTCAGGATTAAATTAAATTACACAGTAAACTGGTTAACAGATTTTTACACATTCGAGTTAGCCAGGCTTGATACATTGACATAGCCAGTTAAGTGACAAATGTTGTTTGAGTCTAGTTTAAAATTGACCTAAGGTGGAAGTAAGGTAATATCAGCTGGAAGTGAGTTCCAGGATCTACTTACAGAGTTTGCAAAGAGAGAATCACCGGCTGTGTTATTAATTTTGCTAGTCTGAATTAGTAGTTTGTTAGAGGATCGAAGCGGTCTAGGATTGTTATAGGGGGTGATAATATTTTTAAGTGCAGGAGTATTGTCCGGATTATAGAGGATATTATAGGCCATAATCAGTTGGTTATACTGGATTAGGCTTGGTAGTTCAAGCCACCCAAGCTGATTTAGATTGATGCAATGATGTGTCCTAAAAGGCAGCCCAGTGGCAAACCTGGCAATGTGGTTGTAGCAAATTGAGAGTTTGTTAAGGACAGTCTTGTTCAAATTCGAGAGTAGAGGGGATGCATACAGAAGGGTTGAAAGAAGGTGAGAGCGAGCTATGGCAATTTTAGCTGGAGGGGTTAGAAAGGCTTTTATTCTGTAAAGTGACCCTAGTTTTTTATTGATGGTTTTGATAGTTTGGTTAACATGTAGGTCAAATTTGAGATTATTGTCTATGATGACACCTAATAGTTTTGTAGATGGGTCAGGGGGCTTATTGTGCCATCATTTGATTTTATGGTAAAGGTGAAAGCGGTAGACCTACGTGTTGGTGAAAATAACAGCATTTTAGTTGTTTGGGGATTTAGGATCAGACGATGTTCAGAAAGCCAGTTTTCTATTGTATTAAAGGTGGTCTGGGTAGCTGACCATAACTCTACTGGAGATGTGGCCTAGCAAATCAGAGTAGAGTCATCAGCATATTGGATACAGCTGACTGTTTAAAACATATCTAAAAAACATTACTAAGTAATTTTATAAATACAAGTATATAAATAAATGAATGAATAAATACACTACAGATAAACCATTAATACGATTCTAGTATTGTAGGTTTTTTTAGCTGTGTTTTTAGGGGTTATTATAGGATAGTGATAGTAATGGTATATCTGTAGTGTATTTATTTATTCATTTATTTATATACTTGTATTTATAAAATCACTTATTAATGTTTTTAGATATGTTTTAAACTGTTCTGTAAATGCTATTTAAAGTTACTCTTTCTTCCACTGTTTTTATCTTGATAAAGTCTCAGATTACAAAGATGAAAGCACTTGAAGTGCTTGATGAACCTTTCTATTTATTAGTTATTCATCTGGACTCATATTTTCTTGGTTTGCAGATATTTTTATCCAGTTTCAAGTTGTACTAATTGTTTGCCCAGTTTGTTCTCACTGACAATGTTGACATGCCTTCATATTTACCTCTACCAGTATGGTTTCATCTCTTCGGATTTGTGCTGTACCCTTATATCCTTTCCTTGTCATCCAGTGCCTCTCAGATCAGGGTACAGCACAAATCTGAAGAGATGAAACCATACTGGTAGAGGTAAATATGAAGGCATGTCAACACTGTCAGTGAGAACAAACTGGGCAAACAATTAGTACAACTTGAAACTGGATAAAAATATCTCCAAACCAAAAAAATATGAGTCCAGATGAATAACTAATAAATAGAAAGGTTCATCAAGCACTTCAAGCGCTTTTGTCTTTGTAATCAGAGACTTTATCAAGATAAAAACAGTGGAAGAAAGAGTAAATTTAAATAGCATTTACAGAACAGTTTAAAACATATCTAAAAAACATTAATAAGTGATTTTATAAATACAAGTATATAAATAAATGAATAAATAAATACGCTACAGATATACCATTACTATCACTATCCTATAATAACCCCTAAAACACAGCTAAAAAACCTTCAATACTAGAATCGTATTAATGGTTTACCTGTCCAGATACAACATTTTGATCAATGTAGCTTTTTTTATATCTTGGTTTCAGTGTGACTTTAGTCCCTCTTGACTTGGCTTTCTGAATTTTATTCTTTAGAATTAGTTTAGTAGTCTGTTTTTCAGATTCCCCATTCCCCTGTCAGTTTAAAGGAAAACTTTTATCACACAAGTAAAGCAATGGATATTAAAGCTGTCCACATCCACATTTTATGTAATTTATCAAAGATAATATGTTTATCCAGTTTCCATAAATCCCATTTAAGGGTCAAGCATGACATTTACAATAACCATAACAAACTATTCCAATTCTAGATGAGTAAGTTGTAAGACTATTATAACTCCTGGCATTCTGGAAACATGAGCTGATGGTAAGGTTATAAATATTTTTACTTGTTTTGACTCAACATTTGTTTGGGGTACAGACTCAAAAGGTTATTCCCTTAAAGTCAACGTTATCTGTAAGCATTACACCTGCATACTTACAAATGATGTACTAAGCATCCAAAAGATTTGAATCACTTCCAGACTATTTAGTATAAAACAAGAATAACATATATATCACCATTATCAGTTTTATTTTTGTTCCTTTCTACCATCCTTATTCAACTATTATCGCTTCTTACAAATTTTTAATTCCCTTCACCTAATATATTACCTTACCCTCACTTTTAAAAATTCATTAAAGTCACTGATTCTCATACCAAGGCAAATTCATACTAGATGACCCTCTCAAGGCTAAAATCAGCACAACACACAGACAAAACATTCACAAATTACTCCTCATCAGCTGTTAGATCACCAGCAATGTATCAGACTCACAAGTCCCCACAGTGAAAAAGGACTACAAACAACCTCCCTATTTTCTATTTTTCATCCTGCTCTATCGTAACAATAAAAAACTCCCAGCAAAAATTAAAAATAATTGCTCACCCTCATTCATCTTTCTATAAATGACTGCACCATCAAAGGGCTGACTGTACTCTGCTCATCAGCAGAAACCTCCAAGATTGCTGCATGTGATAAGTCAAGAGGCTTGCAAAGATTATGCCACTCTTTAAAGGTGAAGAACAACATATAGTTAAAAATGACACATTTATAGTTATGCTGAGTCATTTTAGTTAAAGTTGTTGGCAGGACTATCCTCATTCAACCCAGAGACTACTTAATAACAACTTACTGTCCAACAAGCAATATGGATTTAGGTCAGGTCATGACAAAACTGCAATCATCAAGCTCCCTGACTACATAACAGTATCTGGTGACAGAGGCTTTCACCCTTCCTTGCATTTTTCTAAGTTTTTTGAACTTTCTGATTGCCCAGTCCTGACTGAGAGACTAACAAATCTAGGATGCAGTCAGCTGAAGTCTGATTCAAAAGCTATATCTAATAGAAGCCAACTTGTAGCATGGCAAATTACATTATCTTCAAGTTTCAAATCAAATATAAGCATCACACTAAGTCAGTTTTTGGACCACTTCTATTCTCTGCATTTACAGACTATTTGTCTCAACATACAAAATGTGTGCAGCTCTTATATTACATAGTTGATTCTACACTACCACATAGTTATGTCAACCTCAGAAATATGCTAAAAGAATTTCAGGCTGGATCCCATGATCGCAGGTCTTGGTTACGACACAGCAAGCATATCCTCAGTGAGTGCAAGGAAAAAATAATAATCTTTGTAAAGCAGTCCAATGAAAAGCATGTCATACATTATAGCAAATATGTCACAAATTAAGTCATTCATAGCTAGAAATACTGAGCCACCATAATTGATACAACTCAATTGCATCAACATGCACTCTAAAGATAATTTTTTTTTTACAGAGGGACAGTTCACTGTACATTCTATGTAGCATTCAGCACCCACATTCCACATATGTATGTAAAGCTGCATAAACTTGGAGTAAAGATGTATCACACAAAAAAAAATATCTTGGATGAGACCCCCCCCCCAAAAAAAAAGGCAATGCAAATACCAACAAAATGTTGATCACACTTTTTCAGTTTTAAAATATGGAAAATGGGCAAGCAACATAATTAGCATGTTGGCAAAGGCAGTCTGCCCCATGATGTTAAGATATGGCAAGGGGGAGGGCAAGTCATATCAAGAGCATAACCAGGAGGAGTAATTTAAAAGTAAGAGGGTAGGAGGACATGAAAGGAAGACACTCGAGACATACACTCCTAGGAATGGGGCAGATAAGACAGAGAAAGGGGTGGGTAAACAGGAAAGGATATTCAGATGGACATAAGTACTTTTTGTGAGGACAGGGTCCCCTTTTTGGAGAAAGGATGGATAGCTTAGGTTTATGTAAACAATAGTAAGTAAAAGGGGAGGCCAGAGACATAAAACACAGTCAGCACATGGCAGGATAAAGAGAACGAATAATTGGTAAGGCATATAAAAGAGTGCATGATAACTACACAAATCAATCACAGGAGATTAGAAAAGAAAAAGATCAATGGAAAGAAATGCATAACCCCCCAGGTACGCTACGAATAAAAGAAGATTTAGGTTATTTGGATGGAAATGTCTATAAAGGTACCCACATACTCCAAGTATACTTCAGAGGATTCTCCCATAAGTTGAAAATCATTGATGGAGATGTAAATGGAGAGAGATAGGAAACAGAAATAATATTTTCTGGGAATGTGCGGAGTTAACCAAGTTTAAGGACTCCTTACAAAAATGTTCTGATACAGTTGTTGGAGGAATATGTTATATTAACCATGGAGATAATGTTACTGAGTTAATACTGTTATTGAGTTTAAGTTTAAATTTACAAATGCAAAGGCACAGTAACACATTATTACGTTTAATGTTATTAGCAGTCAAAAACAGCCATTTGAAGGTGGAAATCAAAAATTAAACCAGCAGTAAATGAAGTACTAAATATAGTAAACAAAAGTTTTAGAGATGGGATCATAGCAAGATGGAGGAAGTAAAATTCATGAAAATAAATAGTGCATTTGGGAACATTATATACAAAATAATGCTCAAACAGGTGCACTGCTGCAACTGTTTGACCCTCATTAGTTAAAAATGAACAAAAATCAGTCACCTTCAAGCTGACTCTAACAGCAGAACTCAGAAAGGGTGAAATCATGCTAAAAAACTTCACCAAGGGAAAACTATACCCTCCTAGGTGAAGGTATAAATGCATTCCAAGCCACACTATGCTGAAGCTTACAGTAAAGCCCCGTGCAATCACTTGCATAAGTATATAAACTCGGCTGTACCAGACAGAAACAAAGCCAGAGCTCCAAGTAAAATCAAGCTGTCATGGCGGACTTCCAGCATCAGCAAATTCTACAATAAATGCAAAAAGTTACTGTCCAAGAAAACAAAGACAAGGATCCAACAATGGAAAAGCACCCTCCTCATTCTTAATAGGCAAATAAGACAACTTGTCAAATCATCCAAGACCTCCTTTGAGAGAAACCTAGCAAGTACTGCCAAGGATAACCATAAGGTCTTTTACAGCTATGTACGTAACCTAAAGGGTAGGACCCAAGCATGTGCAGAACTGATGGCCAATGGTATCACACATACACAATGACCTCACAGAGATAGCAAGCCTGCTAGTGGATAGGTTTAGTGAAAATTTCATTCCCTTATCACCTCCTAACTTACAACAAACCCTCCCCCAAACTTCCTCCCACCTTACATATCTGAAGAGCAGGTCCTCAAAGCCCTGTCCAAGACAAAGAACACGGCCTTTATAGGACCAGATGACATTCCAGGCTGTCTTCTGAACAGGCTAAAACATGAGGTAGCATCACCACTAAGTACTCTTTTCAATCATAGCCTAACCACAAGCTTTGTTCCTGCGGAATGGAGAACAGATACTGTAATTCCTCCTCCGCAAAGGTGGCCTAGCAACAGACCCAGGGAATTACAGACCCATAAGTTTGACCAGTCTCATGTGTAAGGCCATGGACCTCATAAATAAAGACATAGCTGACCTCCAAACCCTGGATCCTACCCAATTCGGCTTTGTGAAGGGCAGATCCTGCTTGTTAAATCTGGTGGATTTCTTTGAAAGTATGTGACCAAGGCCATTAATGAGGACAAATCTGTGCACACAGCATACCTCGACTTGGCAAAGGCTTTCAACATAATCCCACACTTAGGCATTACCAATAAACTTAGCAAACTGCATGTAAACCACCTAGTTGTAAGATGGATTTTCAACTGGCTCACAAACTGGACACACACTATCAAAGTGGGTGACTTCACATCAGCCAGCAGACCTGTTTCTAGCGAGGTGCCACAGACGTCAGTGCTGGGCCCCTACTGTTTGATATATACTTCTCAGAAGTTCATGTCAAAACTAAAGAGTTGTGGCTAACCAAGTTTGCAGATGGCTGCTGACTAGGTGCAATCACTGAATCCCCAAATGATGCCAGTATACTCCAGGACGGTCTCCCATAGACCAGTGACTAGTGTATTAGTCATGGTCTCAAACTGAATGCAAAGAAATGCATCATCATTCCCTTTGGCATAAACAATGTCTTTTCACACTATCAAATCAATAACAATATGCTAAGTACCCATGAAGTGGTAAGGGACCTAAGGTCACAGGTTGACAGTGACCTTAACTTTGACCACCAAGTGACTACCATTGTAAGGAAAGCTTTCCACAGAGGTCAGTTGATTAGTACAGGCATCGCCTCGACAGCAAAAGAAGTTATAATCCCCCCAAGTGCTTGACACTTATCCAGCCCATAATTGAGTACAATGACCCATTCCGTATGTACTGTAAAACTACTACAGCAATTAGAGAGACCTCAGAGGTTTCTAACAAAGAAGATCAAGGACCTCCAGCATGTGCCTTACACAGACTGACTAAAATCCCTGTCAATATACTCCATATTGTATAGACGTCTTAGGAGGAGACTTATGCCTGGCCTACAGAGCAACCCAAGACCCAAACTTAATGAACTTACTGCATATCCGTAAATCAAATGGGTCTAGGGCTACCCATTCCAGGGACTTAAATATGGCCTGCAACTTGAATAGGACATGCTGGAGGGCGAGAGTTATATCACAGCAACTTCCACGTCTTTGGAGCAGGCTACCAACTGATGTGAAACAGAGCGCCTCTATGACACTGTTCAAGAGGAACCTGAATGAGTGAATGGGGTACCATAAATTATTTATTTAATATTTAATATTTGTTGGCTCTCATTTTAAGTGCTGGCATAAGTGAAATATGTGTGTATCAAAATAAAGTGCCAGCACCCAAGATGAGCTGAAATTAATAAATTTATTATAGAAACAAGTGAACTAGACCGGTTTCAGCATATAGCTTTCTTCAGTAGTATAAAAGGAAACCCTGGCAGGAGCCAGTAATTTATACACAAGTTACAATAAAGAATATGACATCATTTCCTGTCTTAGGAAAAAAATTAAATAGTTACCATAAATCCATACAAAATAATTGTTAACAAAAGATGAAGTATAATTAATCAGAACCTAATTGATGATGGTGTCTAATAGCACAAACAAGCTGAAAATGAAGTGCAAATAAATATGATTAATAGAAGAGAAAACGTACAATTTATCATTTAGTCCTGGGGAAAAAAGGCCCCCCAATTTAATAATCCATTTTATTTCCTTGTTATTGAGTATGTCGTGCCAATCTGTTTTGAATGACTGATTGCCAATAATATGATCAATAATAATAAATGAGAATTTGGCTGTAGGATGGTTAATAGTATGTCTGTACAAAGCATGGCTTGGCAAGTACATGTAGCTAGGTAGACAACCCAGTCCGTGCTACAGTTGCCAAATTCATATATGTTGTATAATTGTCCAGTGTTCCTACTGGTGAATGTTTTAGTTTTAAACATATAGTTACAGAAGCTGCAATGCCCTCATGGATATGATCCTATTACTTTGTCCCCCATTAAAGTTCATTGATGAGTAACTGCTTCCCTAAATTTTGTTTTCTTAAAGTAAGAAAAATGTGATCCCAATGTCTTTCCCTTTTTGTATGAAAATGAACATCTGTTGCCCAAAATGTCATCCAAGTCATTGTGAGATTTTAATATATTCCAATGCTTGTTAACTATCTCTGAGAGTTGAGCGGTGTTTCTCCCATATGTGGTAACAAATCTCAAGATGTCCTGTTGATTTTTGCTGGAATGCTGTTGATATTGCAGTAGACTGTCTCTTGACTGGTTTTGTGTCCAACGCATAGCTGAACTGACGTTGTTTTTAGTGTACCCCCTTGCCAAAAATCTGTTGGCCAAGTCCTCATGGTGCTGCGATAATTCTGGTTGGGAGGAGCATATCTGTTTGAGGCGTAAAAATTGAGATTTTGGAATATTATTAATAGTATGTCTTCGATGAAGACTGTTGGCATGTAGCAAAGAGTTGTACTGAGGGAATTTGCGAATGAGTGAATGGGGTACCATAAATTATTTATTTAATATTTAATATTTGTTGGCTCTCATTTTAAGTGCTGGCATAAGTGAAATATGGTCATTTAAACCCAGTGGGTTGCAAGCATCCAACTGTAATTGCCAAATAATGGGAACTTATTTGGCAATTACAGTTGGATGCTTGCAACCCACCAGGTTTAAATGACCATATTTCACTTATGCCAGCACTTAAAATGAGAGCCAACAAATATTAAATATTAAATATATGTATTAAATATATATATATATATATATATATATATATATATATATATAAGGGTTAAAGCATGTAATGACTTTTAGTACAGTATGAAAATTATTGATTTAATGTATTTATAACATTAACTACTGTGTAGAAGTGTTTAATTATATATATATATATATATATATATATATATATATATATATATATATATATACATATATATATATATATATATATATATATATATGCTTTTTAAAATATGTGAAACAGCATGATTTTTGTGATAACATATTTAAATGTATAAAAGTGGTAAGACAGTGTGTTTATTTATGTACAGAAAATAAGAGCTGTAGTTTTAGGTAGTTGTATTCCTTTAATTAGGAATTTATTAATTAGGTGTTGGGTCTATTTAAACTAAGGGCGGGAACTTTGAAAATTACTCTGATGATGTTTCCGTGACAGGAAATGAAAGCGCTAAGTCTGTTTTTTATATTGTGTAAAGTCAGTCTGTTTTTTAAGCTGTACAAATAAATTATTGAAGTTTTAACTGAGCTTTGTTTATTGAGGAGACCTCTTTTGGGTTTGGAATTCAACTTAAGTGTTTGGTGGAGTTACTGGTTTTGGGTTACTTCAGTTGTTCCATTGGATTATTGGTTGTGCATATTAGCATTCAGTCATCTGCGTATTGGATGCAGGTGGCTCCTGGGATAGTGGTGTGCAGATCATTGATAAAGATAGAGAAAAGAAGGGGACCTAGTATGGACCCTTGTGGGACACCTAGGGTTAGAGGAAGTTGGGATGACAGCTTGCTCTGCCATAAGACAGCCTGCTGTCTACCATTTAGGTAGGAGTGAAACCATTGCAATGCATGTTAGTAAACCAATGGCTTGTAGGGTATTGAGCAGTAGCTAATGATTGACCATATCGAAAGCTTTTGAGAGATCTAGGAAGAGTGATGAAGATAGTTTGTTGTTGTTATGATGAAGAGTGATGACATTAAAAAAGATAGAAGAGCCGTGGTGGTACTGTAGAATGGCCTAAAGCCATGCTGAGAGTCGGCAAGCTTTCCGTTTTGAATAAGAAAGTGCATAATTTGTTTGTGTATGCATCTTTCCATGATTTTAGCTAGTGGTGAAAGAATGGCTATAGGTCTAAAGTTAGATAATTCTGTGGAACTTCCTCCTTTTTGGAGAGGTATAACATGATATTTTTCATATTGCTGGGAAGGATCCTTCTGAGACGGATCTGTTGATCAGAACAGAAATGGGAAGTGCTATGGCATCAGCTGCTTTTTGAAGATATTCAGCTGGGAGGTGGTTGGCAGCTAGTGTAGTAGGTTTTAGCTTTTTGAGTAAGGTCCGGATCAGGTTGATAGGTATGGTTTGAAAGGTAAATGTGGTTTGGGTCCTGGTGGATCAGGGCAAGATGTGCCAGAGTTGGTGTTTGTGTCCGATGGAGTGAGATGGGTAGCTGGAGACTGGATAGTTTCAGTAAAGAAGGAGTTGAAGCTGTTTGCAATTTCTACAGGGGATTTATCAAGGGTAGCTGATGGGGTAGGAGTGACGGAATGGCCTGGGTGGAGAAGATTGCTAATACCAGCCCAGAACCTTTGAATCTTACCAGAGATAGTGTCCACAACCCTCTGAACATGGGCAGTAACCACTAAATGCAATCTTGGGTACTGACTAGTACCTCTATGGTATCCAATGGTGCTCTAAGTTGTCTATAACGTTATTTTCTCATCCCATTTTCCTGCTAAAACTGTGAAATAACCAAATAGTCTCCCTTCTATTTTTCTCTTAGCTTTTTCTTTAGTTCTATATTTTGTTCTCTAATTTCTCCCAGAAAACTCCTTACTATATGCATTACTTGTCTTGATGTTTCCTGCCTCATTCAATAATAACAGTCTTGCACAAACTCTCAACAACAGCCTCGAACAACCACATTCTTTTTTTCCTCACTTATGCTATCCCTTTATGAATTTCTCATATCTTACAATTTTTATTTACTTTTGGTTACTATTGAGTACATAAATGAAAGTTGTCTGCCTGCCTACATGACAGTCAGGACTTTCAAAAGGTCCCTAATATTCCTATATGGGATCTCACAAATATTCAGTTTTGTCAGCAAATTGCTTACTTGATTCTTTTTTTAGTAATGAACAATGTTCATTTCAGTCTTTAAAGCTTACTGTAAATATGACTACACTGTAAACATTATATGTTCGAACAAAACTATTATCTATCAGTTATTAAATAACCCTAAAACTTTATTGCATTAAGTATTGTGGAAGCTTTTCCACTGGGTCCACTCTGAAAAATAGACTCTGCCCAGAAGGGTTAAGCAAATTAATTAATTACTCCTCTAAACCCTCAGATTTGATAGGGAGTTTATATCAGCATTGGCACTATGCCAGTCAAGGTTCAAAAACAATGTTTACAGTGGGTTAACTAATACTCAGCTCCGAAAAGGAAAATCCAAACATAAACGAAGCAGAACAAAACATGGCTGAGTGGTATAAACAAATGTAAACTTTAATAAAACACTTTAAAACAAACGATAAAACAAAAATCGTAAAATAATGGCTGGTAAGCACTTTCATATCAAACTATGATACTTCATCAGACCATTCGCAACCAGATACAAAGTAGCAACTTATAAGAACCATTAAAAATACAAAGTAACCAATGAATGCTCATTAGGATAAGCCTCTAGACTTCAGAATGGGTTTTAAAGACACAGTGTCATTAATTCCATGTCCTTTGTCTGAATGTAACATAGTAATCCACCTATCTTCTACGGCTTCCATCCTATTTTTAATGTCCCCCAAACATTTATCAATAGGTAAAAACTCTATCACCTGAAAAACAAATGTATGACATCTAATATTTGAATTGATAGGTCTAGCTAATGCATTAGTTTGCACATTTTTTCGTATTTCACTAAGATGTTCCTGTATCCTTTCTCTTAGTGATCTGTTGGTTTCACCAACATAATAAACTGAACAATCTCTGCACCTAGCTAGATAAATGAAATTCTCACTGGCACAATCTGCATATAGAGAGAATTTATATTCCTTTTTTGTAGGATGTTTGAACACATTCCCATTCGCAATATATGGACAAACTGTGCTGGATTTGCAACTGAAAGTACCTTCCCTTTGAGACTTAATTGTGTTATAGGTATTGTGTTGATAACATAATCTAGGTTTCAACGTTTTCTTATTCTTAAAACTAAAAGATGGAGTATGTCCTACTAAATTTCATATCCTCTCATCCGCTGTTAAAATGTGCCAGTTATTCTTCATAATATTACAAACATTGGCCACATCTGATGAGAAAGATAAACATACCCTGAGGTTACTGAATGATGTGTTTTCACCACAGGTGTTTATTTTATTTTACTTTTGTTTACCTGGTTGCCCAACTGGGTTTAGTCAAAAAACCCTTTTCGGTGGAAGACCAGGGAGAAAAGCATTAACATACTACAAACATTTTTAAATAGACAATCAGTAATATACATCAAAAGACATTAAATAATTAAGCAATAACTCATGAGTGGGTGTGGGTAAATCCTAATATATCCACACCCACTCATGGATTATTGCTGTTACACCATGACATTATTTAAGAAAGAAATTGCTTACCTTTCTTAAATAATGACTTTGTATAACTGCACCGTAATGCTCCTTCACAATGTTTCCTGGTCTTCATTTTCTGATGTAATGTGCATGCGTATGGGAGTTATACTCCAACACTTGGACAGTACATCAGAGCTGTTGAAAAGAAGCAACAGAGAAAACAGAATCGCTGTTTCTTTTTTTTTATTCTGAAATGAAGCAATGGAGAAAAGAGAATCTGCATTGCTCTTTTTAGCATTTGTTTTCTAAAGGATTATGAAGGCTAAATCTTAAATGCCTGTCATTTTTTCATTTACTTCAAACCCCACTGGCTTGCTACAAAACTAATGGTACTTACATATTATCACAACCGCATTTTTGCGGCAGTTGTAACTAAGCTTTCTCAGCAGCTTCTTCAATGCTCCACAGTGTACACTGCTTAACCGTGGAATAATTATATAAA
Source organism: Protopterus annectens (assembly GCF_019279795.1). Lineage (NCBI taxonomy): Eukaryota > Metazoa > Chordata > Ceratodontiformes > Protopteridae > Protopterus > Protopterus annectens. The sequence goes on from NC_056744.1 coordinate 1,520,958,023, forward strand.
TAAAATCCCTCAGAATAATAATCAGTTTAGTTTTGTATTCATTTTCCTTCTAATATTGAAATTTTCTTTTTTCCACACTGAATGATCTGTTATCCAAATTAAAAGCCACACAGCATGTACCAGGTTTGTTTTTACTTAATCAGAGCACTCATTTAGTTTGTTGCCTACTAGTGTAATATATATGAAAAGTTTAGATACTTTTTAAAAATGCTGTGTGAACATTACGTAGTACAAATATCCAATCACAGTCAAAATAACTTACAACAATGACATTCTATGCAAAAGTACAAGCAATCCAATCAAAGTGAAATAAATAGTGTAGTAGCAAAAACAGGTCTTACAAAAACTTATTTAGTACCGTTAGCTAAATAACATGTTGTCAAAAATGAGTGGTTGCTAAAATACAAATAATGGGTTACTAACAAGGAGTGGTAGTGATAATAACTTGCAAAAACCGTGGTAGCGATAACAGGCGATTGAGAAAGCATGAATGCGATAATATGTAAGTACCAAACTAATTAATATAACAATACCATTTAGCAAAAAATCTGGACATTCTGCAAAAATCCAAACAATTGAGAGGTACAATAATAGTCTACTGAGATTTAAGGATGGACAGCACAGAAATTCAGGAAAAATCAGGTACATATCTGCTTCTTCACTTTTGAAACATTTACCTGATTTTTCTTGTATTTTGCTCTGTCCTTTGTAGCATATTTGTAGCATATGCCAATAGATAAGTCTGGCCACTCGATGGTATTATAGCAGCCAGACTTTTTTCTATTGGTATATACTCGATTTATAGCAGGCACACTTGTTGGTCTGTCTAATCAGTTTGCACATTTTTGAATGGTAATGATCCATCATTGTATAATACACATTAACAATTATACAAACATTTTCTAATCAGATTACATTCATATAAAAGTAGAGGCAACCACTACAGTATAAAATATAAATTTGGTAGGCCAAAAAATGTTAATATTGTAGTTAAAAGTTGTGATGTAAAACAGGTTCAAAGACAATTTTATATATGGATGTTTATGTCTATCGTACGTTTTATATGAAAGGTTTAGTGGTAGGGGGTGAGCAATATCACAAAATAAAGTGTATAGCTGGGAGATGCTAGTAAAACTTTACATGCATTCATGAAAGTAGAATTGGGATGGCAATCATTATTGTGCCGGTTCACTCCCTAAATATGAAAAGGGATAAACAGGGTATTTTCTCAAATAAACTGTATGCTAGTAACTTTTCAGCCCCACGACACTTGGAAAAATGGTAAAGCTGGTTGAGGATACTGTATCATTGTCACTGAAAAAAATAAAACGTTCCATGATTTCTCCTGTCCACCTGGTAAATCTGGGCATACTAGGGCAATGCAGCAACTGCCTCATGTACACAGACAACCCTCTTCTCCTACCACCCAACATTACAAACTGCGAGAGATGCACTTACATAGCCAAACTGGAAGCAAAGCTCTCTCTGGCCAAGATTGTGCTAGACAGTCAAGAGGAGAAGGTTAACATCTGCACTGTACCTCAAGCAACTCATAGCCCTTCAAAACCCACACCATCAGCACCCACACATAGCAACACTAAACCCACATATGCAGAGGCCCTTAACATTAACCTGCCCAAGCAACAAGGACCTCCGAAGCTGAAACGCAAACAAACACCAGTCACCACCAAAGTGACACAGCTCACAACACCAGTGTGCCACCCAACAACAGCCCCTAAGGCAAGACAATGTACCCAACACTTTAGTCATAGGTGACTCTATAGTCAGGCACACTGATGTCCCACTAACCAGGCTAAACAAGGAGAAAATTACAGTCAGCTGCCTGTCGGGCGCCAGGATCTGCTACATAACGCATGCACTCAAGTCATTCCACAGCAAGTACAAATAAGACTCTGTCATTATCCATGTTTGAGTGAATGACTTGAGACGTACCTCCCTGAACTACATGAAAAGAGACATGGAAGAGCTCTCGGATCATGTGTCCCAGGCAGGTATGACCCTAGCCCAGAGTAGCATCCTGCCTTCACCCAGAATGATACCACAGTATAAGGACAAAATGATTGACTTCAACAATTGGCTAAGCTTCTGGTGCCATACAAAGGGGATTCAGTATCTGTCTGGCTGGGAAGACATGATCGACACAACATGATGCTTTGCCAGAGATGGTTTGCACCTGTCACCCCTGGAATTCAGGTTATTGGCTAAAGCACTTGCCACCCCTATAGCACTTTTTTAGGCAAGGTTCAAAGGACAAATCCACCACCGTAACAGATACAAGCATGCAAAATCGGAAGGTAATGCTACTCAATGCTAGAAGTCTAAACCTCAAAATGCACTCTCTCAAGGCACTCCTAAAAATGGAGAACATCGATATCTGTGCAGTAACTGAGACCTGGTTCAACGCTCCAGAGAGCACCCCTGCAATACCAGGCTACAACTCTTACCACACTTTTCAGCCACAAAACCAAGACCGAAACACTAAAGGTGGAGGAGTGTCCATATTCACAAAGGATATTCACACCTCCAGACTAGTTGCCCAACAAAATGCATCTGAAATTCTCCAGGTGCAACTAACACTAGCTAAGACTGCAATCCAAACTGTAGCTTGCTACAGATCCCACACCATGTCCCAAGATTCTCACTACACCTTTCTAAACATACTGGAAATTATTAAGATACAACCAAACACCCTAATACTGGGAGATTTCAACTACCCTGCCATCAACTGGGAAAACTTTTCAGGTACCAACACCTTTTCCCAATGGTTCTTGGAATTCATAAGTTCCAATGCCCTGGATCAACTAATCCATTGTCCCACCAGGGGCTCCAATATCCTAGATCTGGTCATTACCAACATGGGAGATAGATGCTCCACACCAGTGGTCACCCCCTCATTGGTCAGGTCTGACCATAAGCAAATCACCCTTGACATCCACATCCCACCCCCACCCCCCAGTAAGGAAACCTCCGTAAAAAACTTCTCCAAAGCCAACTTCATGCTACTGAAGTCAGAAGTGACAAATTTCATGACACCCATGCAGATGGGATCTGAAAGTTTGACTGCTGAATCCTACACTAAGGCACTGTACGAGCACATCCACTTGTGCATGAATTGTGCCATCCCAAATAGAAACAAGATGCTCTCCTCCAAAAAAAGGAAGCCAATCTGGTGGTCCCCTGCTATGAACAAACTATACAACAGAAGGAAGAAACTGTTGCAGAAAAGAGGAAAATCCCAGGATGCAAAAAACTCCCTCACTAGCCTCAGTAAGAAGCTGAGATCCCTCATAAAATCCTCAAAAGCTAGTTACGAAAATAAAATTGCCAAATATTCCAAAGACAACCACAAGGCATTCTATAGTTATGTCTAGAATCTAAATGGCAATGCTCAGATCTGCTCTGAGCTACAACAGAATGGCATTAAATATACTGATCCCAAGGATATTGCCAATATCCTGGCAGATTGATTTAGTGCCACATTCACCCCCCTCTCCCCCCTAAAGGGCCCATCTCAATACCAAAAGACTGCCAAATTCTGGTAATCACGGCCACACAGGTAGAAACTGTACTCTCCGAAGCTAAGAATACAGCATCCATGGGAACAGATGACATCCCGGGTTGTGTGCTACATGAACTACAAAATGAACTGGCACCTCACCTAAATGTCATGTTTAATCATAGCCTCACCTCAGGCTTCGTGGCCACTGAGTGGTGCACAGCTACAGTTATCCCACTCCACAAGGGGGGGATCCACCTTGGATCCTGGGAAATACCATTCCATCAGTCTGCCGAGCCTGATCTGCAAGGGCATGGAACGCATTATCATGGAACTTATAAACAAAGACATTGGCAACCTTCAAACACTAGACCCCACCCAGTTTGGGTTTGTGAAGGGACAATCTTGTCTCCTGAACCTGATTGACTTCTTTGAATCAGTCTCCAGAGCTTTGGATGAGGGTAAGGCGGTCCACACAGCCTATCTGGTTCTCGCTAAGGCCTTCGATACCATCACCCACTCTGGAATCATAGATAAACTTACTAAGCTGGGCATAAATCCCTATGTCACTCGATGGGTTGCCAACTGGCTTACTGACATAACCCAGACTGTAAAAGTAGCTGACTCCAAATCCAGCTTCAGACAAGTGACAAGTGGAGTATCTCAGGGTTCACTCCTGGGACCACTCTTGTTTGGCATCTACTTCTCTGAAGTACAGGCCAACACTAAGGGACTCTGGCTAACAAGGTTCACAGATGACTGCAAACTGGGAGCCATTATTGAATCCCCAAATGATGTGGATATTCTACAAAAGGGCCTTACAGAAACAGATGCCTGGTGCCAGAGCCATGGGCGCAACCTTAATGCCAAGAAATGTATAGTTATCCCCTTTGGAAAAAAACATGTACCCATGAATTACCATGTACACTAAACACCGAAAGTGTGATGAGAGACTTAGAGCCACAGGTGGACAGTGGTCTCACCTTCACTAACCATATCGCCACAACAGTCAGGAAATCCTTCTATGTGGCACACCTCATCACTAAGAGCTTTTCATCCAGAAAAAAGGAGGTCATTGTCCCACTGTACTCATCCTTCATTAGACCCATTATAGAATATAACACCCTGTTTGGTATGTACCTCACAAGACATCCACAACAGCTGAAAAGGCCGCAGAAATACCTCACTAAAATAATCACAGGCCTAAAGCAGATGCCATATGCTGACCATCAAAAAAACTCCAGCTATACTCTGTGGCATATCATCTATTTAGAGGTGATCTCTGCTTAACATACAAGGCCATGTCAAACCCTGAGCTGTTGGACATGCTCCACTTGAAGAAATCCCAATCCCTCAGAGCCACACGCTCCAGGGATCTAAAGCTTGTCATCACAATGAACAAAACATGCTGGAGGGATAGGTTCCTGACCCAGGGACTCCCCATACTCTGGAATATACTGCCCATACATGTCAAACAGAGCACCTCCTTGGCCCTCTTCAAAAGGAACCTTGATGATTGGATGGGAGATGGGAAATTCACCCCAGGGATCATGTCAGTCGCCCTGCTAGACAGGGGTCCAGGGAAGTAAATATTGTGGGAAGAAATATCCAGGGAATTGTTATGGCTAGGCTTGTATAGGCCCTAGGGCCGATAGCCTAGTACCAACCTATTAACCTATTACCTACTATTATGCTTCCATTTGGACACATTTTTAGGATTTAAAGTATTGCTTCCTAGAAAGTATGGAGCTGTGTTAGTTATCCAGCCTTCTAGGGTAATACATTTATTTTTGGTACTGTTGTCATTGAGATGGCAGAGTTTTGGTCCTTCAGTGATGTGAAAAAGGCTGCTTCTGAATGGAAAGGCATTGATGATTTCATTTTCATGAATGAAGCATGTTTTGCAGCTCTGAATACTACAGTACAGTGTAAGCTACTGTGGAATGTAATGTATGCATGATGTCATGGCAAATCTGCATTCCTTGTTAATCATGGCACATTTACATATTGAAACTCCAGCCTCTGCCTTGTCAATCCCACAGGCCATGCCCACTCCTGCGCGAACCAAAGGGTGGGTTTGTTATTCTCAATATAACCTTAAAATGTCAGCCTCCTTGTGTATCTGGACTTGTCTTCAGAGGCTGAGACATTCAAATCATTTACTCCTCTACATGGGCACTTTTGCAGGCATTTTGGTCATACAGTGGTAAACTTGAGAATAGAATGTTTATCTCTCACACCAGAATGAATTTGATTTAGCTCCTCCATTATGAATGGCATTACTGTATTCTCCATTTCTGAATGTTGTTGAAATAATTTTAGTAATGACAAGCAACATAACTGAGACTGCAATATGTGAACAGTATTTTGCCCCATTGCCTGCTTTTAGCAAAAGCTTGATGGTTTTGACATCCTTGCCCAAACATAACTTAGCCATATTAATGTCAACCCATCAAAATACACCATCAAAACTTGCTCTAATAGATAAACCTTTCTTTCTAACATTTCCTAGTTTCACTTCTTGCATTATCCCATTTTTACTGACATTCACAGTTTTTCATTCTTATAATCTATACTTAACACAAATCATGTGACATAAGCTTCCATACAGCTTCTAAATATCAGCAAATTTTCTCAGTTATACCACACACTGATAAACTTTAAGATAGGCAAGTGCCAAACGGGAAGAGAGCAGAGGACATTTTTAACCACTGGTCTCTTCAATTTCTGTATTTGTCCTAGCAAAGTTTATTTTTATATTTATTTATTTACTCATTTTTGTAGGAATAAGGGAAGTTGGGGATTCTGATCCACGGAGTCAAATGCTTTGAAATTGTATTCTATTTTGCACAAATGATTCCTAATTCTCCTTGCATTTTGTACTAACAAACTTTCAAGTAATTAATTAAATGATTTGATAGAGCTCACTGGAAAATATGAGTTTCAGATATTCATATGGTGCATCCAAAGATTTTACTGCAGTATGAAAAACACACTAGGGAGTCCTATAAAGGATTGCTCCACACTTGGTCATATTTTAAAGGAAATGCTTTTGAGTCTGCTAATTATCAGTTTATGGACTCACACATATACAGACATGCAGTTACAGATATCAGCCAGGTTGAAACAATCTATGTCTGGATCAATAAAAAAAAAAAAAGCCTGTGAAAATACCGGGCAGGATTCTATAACAGTATGGTATGACGTTACACCATGCCCACTTCCAAAAGAAAGGACTGTGGTATTCTCCGTTTGGCTTATGTTATTAGAGAATGGCAGGATTTTTGGAATTGGTTGCTCCTTACGAAACTAATCTGATACCCAGTCCTTGCCAATGTAGAAAACTGAATCAGTGGTGAAGACACTGAAATGAAAGGGATTTTCAGCATGGCAGAAGCTCCATACATATGCTGAAGTGAACTGTATAGAAAAAAACATAACAGAATTGCTTTATTAGGTAACATATATTGGATCAACAGTCAAACAATGTAAATACAAAAATAAAAGCATATGACCAATTACATCATTTCCTGCATTGCCTAGCCTTTAATGCAGGCTTAATACTGGCACACTCCCAGGCCAGTAAATTGAGCCACCCAAAGTATATTAATCCATTTGTATTCAGCATTCTCTTTTGCTGTTAATACATCACCACCTCATCTCTCTCTGTCTCTCTCTCTTCCCATTAATGACTTGTAGAAATGCAAAGTTAAAATAATGTTTTCACCCATTTCACAAAATGTGTTTTAAGAGAGCATTAGTTTTAATGCACCTCCTTATATCTGACAAATGATCATCAACGTGTTCTTTTAATTGCACTATTTGCTTTTTCTACATAATATACTTAACAGTGAATACATATTGTAATGTAAACATTTTTAGAATTGCAATCTGCAAATGTTTTAAACAACATAACATTGTGTCACATGTTGAATGAAAAACTTTTTATTCTCTATGATATACCTACAAAATTGACAGCACATGGGACTGTACCGTCTCTCTGACTATGCCTTAAGTCTACACATTCAATGTTCTTCATATTGATCACTGCTGCAGTACCCTAAGCTATATGCATTATATTCTGCATACGTTATAACACCCAAACAGCTTCCAAAATTTCAAGGCACCTTCCACATGCCCAAACCATTGGTAAGCTCAAGTTGAGATGACTAAAAATACAGGTTTGGGGACCAAACCCTTCAGAGCTTTCTAGCCACTAAAGAAAGCACTCCTCTCCAAGCATTGGAGGATCACCAATCAGCTTGTGCTACTGCAATGTTGGCAGGGCTGCTGCTAGCATTTTGGGGGCCACCAGCAAGTTTCAAGTTGGGGACCCTAGTCAGGAGAATATAAAGTATGAGCACATTGTTGTTGCACCCCCTTCCCTGTCAGGCTCATCCAGCAACATTTAACGGTCATTATAGTGTTACTAAATTCAGATCATTAAGAAATGGTACGCCAAGGTACACACACTGACTGGTATTTAGTACCAATGCTACATTATGACAAAATTCTCTCCCTTTCTTCTACCCCAAACATGTGAAGAGGCCCAAAAAGGCTTAACATATTGCTATTACAAGTTCTCTGGAACAGGCGACTAAAGTCTGAAAGAACAAATGGTTAGGGAGAAAGTCACAAATTTTAAGGGGAGCACACCAAACTATGAGGCAAGAAAAAGATATGGAGCAAAAAACAAGACATTTCCAAAAGTGATTCCCACTTTAATCATAAACCAGTGAAAATTCAGGAATATAATCACAATGACAGTCACTGCATATCATGTACAAGATTTTCATACACCTACCCACTACCTCTCAATCTCTTGGCATACAGTTCTGAACAATCCAATATCACTGGTAGAACAAAGGAGTAAAATCATGGACTTGCTAGAGAACTTCATTTATGAGGGACATAACAGAAATGCCAAGCAAACATCGGGACACAGACATTCCCACCTCTCCTCCCTTTTGCACAAGAACTCTGGACAGAAGCATAAAGCCAGGGAATGTGCCATGCATTACGTGCAGGATATGAAATATGAAGTCCATTTTGCTAGCAGCTTCAGCCCTCAACACTGTGCTACATAATCATTTTATGAGCAAGGAACAGACCAAAAACATTGGGCAAACATTCTACAATATTCTCCTAGGCCTTACCCCCCCCCCCAACCTCTTATCACAATAATTGTGGTAGACAAAGCCAAAAACAATTGCAGAACAAATCTGTAAATATCAAGAACAGTTTAAAACATTGTTTTGATAAACTTAGAAAGATACTGGAATGGCAGAGTTTGCATTAGCATGCATTAAAATAATACATTCTGAAGAAATCTCACAGACCCCCGCCCCCATGTCTCAACAAAATAATTCTAGACGAAGTAAATAAACTAAAAAACAAGACAATGGCCTAACATTAGGGACTTAAAACAATGTACCTATGAACTAAAAGATGCTAGAACAAATTTTGCAGGAGCATTCATTTCATGAACCTACATTTTTGATGAGAAACAGGCTAAAATTACCAGGCAAACATCTAAACACTGTGCAACATTCTACCAACTCTACCCCTCTCCTAACCTCTCAGTTTAACAATTCTAAACAAAGCCAAAAACAACCACAGACGAAAGGCTTAACGCAAGGGGTAGTATTAAACATTGTCATAATAAATCTGGATGAAGCAAAACCACCAAAAGACAAAGGCATTACATTAGGGATTTAAAATACTGGGCTTATAAACTAATAATGATGCTAGAATAAGATTTCTCAGTAGCATGTGTTGTATGATCCCACATTTTAATGGAAGAACAGACCAAACATAATACACATCTGGACGTCATGCAACATTCTTGTAGGCCTATCAACCTCCTATCTTCTCAGCATAATTCCAGACACAGCCAACAATAACTGCAGAACAAAGACATAAGATCAGGGATAATCTAAAACATTGCTATGATAAACTTAGGTAGCAGATCAGTTTTTGCATTAGCATACATTAAGACATCAGTACATTCTGCAGACCCCCCCCCCCAATGTCTGAGCAAGCAAGACAAATGTATAGTAACATTAAGAATGTTCTTATACATTGTGTGGCCCCACATTTAAGAAAAAAAAAAAAAACATTTAAACACTGCAACATTCTCACAGCCCCTAACCATGCTCCCAACCTCTCAACTCATAACTGTAGACAAAGCAAATAAGTTATCATAGAACAAAGTCACAGCATCAGAGATAGTTGAAAACATTGCTGGTATACACAATACTAGCATAACAGGTTTTCCATTGGTATATATTAAAACATCTACACATTCTATAAAATTCTCATAGCCGCTAACTTCCCTCCCAATATCCAGTATTTTAAACAATGTACTTATGAATTAATAAAAATGGTAGAACATATTTTGCAGTAGCATGCATTGTATGAACCCACATTTGTGATGAGGAACAGGCCAAAATACCAAAAAATCTAATTGTGCATAGCATGCATTAAAACATCAATACATTCTGTAGAATGCTCACAACCCCTAATGCCCAAGGTCTCAGCACAATAATTCTGAATGAAGTAGAAAAATAAAAACAAGACAATGGTGTAACACTAACAATGTACTTATACACTGCACTGCCTCAGTTTTGTAAGAAACAAACAACAACTACCAAGCAAACATTTGAACACTGTGCAACATTCTCAAAGCCCTTAACCATGCTCTCAAACTCTCAACACAATAACTACAGACAAAGCAAAAAATATTACAAAACAATGTTGTAGCATCAGGGATAGTTATAAACATTGCTGGTATACACAATACTAGCATAACAGGGTTTCCATTAGTATACATTAAAACATCGATACATTCTAACAGCCACTAACCCCCCCCCCAACCTCTAAGCACAATATTTCTGGACACAGCAAAAAGTTATAGAACAAAGGAGTAGCATCTGGAATAGTTGTAAACATTGCTGGTATACATACAACAATGCTAGCATAACAGAGATTGCATCGTTATACATTAAAACATCTATATGTTCTGCAGCATTCTCATAGCCACTGCCCCCCACTACCAATCTTTCAGCTCAATTATAGACAAAAGTAAATTAATGAACGTTCTTGTGCAAGACTGACTAAAAAGACTGCATCAAATCTGGACATTAATTATTACAGACAAGCCTCCATTCCTCTATCTCTTAGCAGAAGAATTCTGGACAAAAGTAAAATAGAAGTGTTAACAATCACAGCCCCTCACCCCCCGCACCACCAATCCAAAAAGTAATACAATCATCAACCTAGGTTTCCTCGCTCCCCCATCCACAAAAAATAAAACTAAAGATAAACCCCAAAACTTACCTTTTAAGCAGTTGATAAATGGCTGCTACTAATCCTCTGTTCCCTCTTCATGATTGTGGAGTGACCTGCTGCTCGCTTCCCCTCCACGAAGTCCAGACCAGTTCAGTCCTTTAAAATTACCCTCAAAAGGACAGTTTTTCAGATCTTTTAGAAATTGCCCTTAGAAAGGCAGTTGAAAATACCTTAGCTTGTCCAATGACCACGATCGCTCCTAGAAAGCTTGACTCCACCATCTGTCCTGCATTCTCCAAGCTCACGTCAGTAATTCACAGCCCTGATCAATCTGTCACCCAAGATAATGTCATCCCAGGGTCTAGTTTGATTTTACTGATCAGAGTAGCAGAATTGCAATGGTGGAGGACATGCAGTCTCTACTCTGATGTTTTGGAGTCCAGCTCCTTGTCTAAACTTTCACTGTCTTCAACTTGATAATTGTAAATCAGGTTTGTTTTTTCTGTTAATCTCTACCCTCATTGTTATTACCAGGCTGAGCCTGTAATTGGTTATTGTTCGATAAAGGTTTTACCCCAGTAAAAATAAATAATAAATAAATAAATAAAATACTCGATCCTTCAGTTCTACATCTCACTGCGTATTTCACTCCCATTTTTCTTTTTAAATCCACAATCACTGTTAGTAGATGACCATTACTGCCAAACATCACCTCTGTCACTGTTCATATGAGCTATTACTCACTTTCACATCATGCTTTAGTTACATAACGTGACTGCCATCCTAGCTCAGCTCTTACCTATTTCACTTGCTACACCCCCCCAAACTCACGCATTCTATCAAAGATACTAAATGTGTCACCTTTCCCTGCATTGCTGGCTCACTGTCTGTTCTACTACCATCTGTAGCCAGCCTGTTTGCATTTGGCACCTTGAAGTCATGTAGCAAATGGCTACCATATACTGACAACCCTTTATGCTTACATAACACAGACACCATTTGTGAGAGATGAAAAAGTTTATGCAAACTGGAGGAGGGTCATCCACTATCAGTGCTGGAAAACATCATATATGTACTGCACTATACTCCAACATTAAACTCACCTATGCTGAGGAGGTAGCAAAATCATTACCTAAGCCTCCAGAACACCTCACAAACAACATCAGCCACAGAGACACCACTAGAACTACAGCTGCATCTTCTCCACCATCTCTGTGAAGAATCACCACTGCAAACCTATAACTAAAAGATACCCAATGCCTGCATCCTCCTATGGTAACATTCCTGCTACTGCTGGCTCTGTAGTTTGGCACACATGTTCTACCATCACAAGGTTAGACTAGAAAATGATGACAGTGGCCTCTCGTGCCAAAAATTCTGAAGTGACTAGGGTTGTTAGATATGTCCACTCTAAGTACAGTGAATGCTTGTGGTTGCCTATGCAGGAATAAATAATCTTAGACATTCAACCACAGGGGAAATGTAAAGGGTTATGAATAACTGCATTTGCTAATGACTCCAAACATGGCACTCTTGCATGCTCCCTCTGGATACTCACATACTCTGACAAAAGTTTAAATGGGTTAATATATTGCATACTAATCACAGGCTCAAGCTTAATGTCAACAAAGTTAGTGTGATTTTATTTTGGAAGCAAGATTTCCCTAGTTAATATTACATTAAGAGCACTCACTTAAAATTGGCACAGTCCCTCATTAACAAGAAATTATCCTCTGATCAGCATGTTTCAGTCATCATTAGGAAATCCTTTTACCTAACCCAGTTAAAAAAAAAATACATCCTACTTCCCTGGGTGCTGCAGCCAATCAGGTCCTTTGCTTCACTGAAGTGGACTTGACTGACTGACTGCAGCTTACAGATAAATCACAAAAAAAAATGTCACTCAGCTGTGCAGACATCCATGAGGTGCTGAGGAAGTAGGAATGAACAGAGGAGATGGAGAAGCCCATGGCTGCTGCACTGGGGCACTCATTTGCAGGAGATGGCTCCACATGGCCACTGTTTCTGTGGGTGCCTAATGCCAGCTATGATTGTTGGGCAGATAAGTTCCCTTTGGGGAAAAACCTTCCATGTATTATTTTTAATGTATTAATTTCCTTCCCTGAGTGGGAAAGTACATTTTAAGCTAGGAATGTGTGTTTTTATTGCCTGCCACATGATTTTGCTGCACTTTTTAAATGGGAGTGAACTTTTGTGTTTGACAATTTAAAGTTGATCTAAACATTCTAAAGCCACTTTAAAACTTCTGGTTTAAATTACTTTTGCAGGCTGGCAAAGTATATTAGAGTCCTTTTAATTGTTTAAAAAGTGATTTTATACTACTTTTGAAAATGTACTGGCTTGTGCCACTCTGTTTCCTTATAAAATAGGCAACATTTTTGGCTTGACCATGGAACAAACTGCATGTCTCAAGGTCAGTCCTTCTTCCAGCCACAAAATGAAAAAGTTAACTAAACAGCATTTGTCACCACAGGAGGCTAGCAATTTGCCTCAGCCACAGGTGGGTGACTCTCAAACCACTCATCTTTTTCCCTGGATCCCCGCCATTGAAAATCCTGCATGCTCTAACTTTCCTGTCACAGGTGGATGACCCTCAAACCACTCATCTTTTTCCCTAGATCCCTCTGGTGTTGCTCATAGAGCCACCATGGACTGGGAGTTAGCCATGTCCTTTGTGGCTGTTGGGGTCCCCTCAGTGGGAAAGGGACAGCCATTGTTTTTTGGTGTTTGGAGAAAGGGCAAGGAAGGTGCCCCTGCTTAACTATAAATTTGTGCCCATCTCTGGGGAAACTGTTGCTGCCAATGAAAATCCTGTATGCTCTAACTTTCCTGATAAAAAGAAACAGAAAACTAAATGTATAGCTTCTTCTGCTCCAGCTTCACTGGACAGGAGTAGTTTATTAACTATGGCTCAGAGTCTTGTAAAAGCTATTGACTCTTCTTAGTAGGTGGTGTCTTGTAAGAGAAAGAAAGATACCTTCCTGAAGCGATTCAATAAAATTAATCTGGAGAGCAATGTGATGGAACAGATAAAGTTTTTCTCATTCAGATTTCTGATTCAGGCTCAGAGGAAAGCATGTTATCTGAATCTTTATGTCAAGGCTTCCCTTTGAGACTATTTCAAGAATGTGTCAGTTCTTCAGAAAATACTATGAAATGTGACAACATGAAATCCTATAACCTCCTGTCATCTCCTCAGTGCTGCCATCACTGGAAGATGTGTTTGTCACAGCTTGTGGTATCTGTGATAGCCAGCCTGCTGCACCTAAGAAAGAAGACAGAATGTACAAAGTTCCTTAGTCTTTTATTTTTCCATGCACTCATCCCAGTTCTGACCCATCAGCTAGAGTTTTAGTCAGTCCAGCTGCTGCCAAGCATTTCGTTAATTCTAACCCTTCCCCAAAGATGGTACAGCAATTGATATACTTAGACAAAATGTGTATGCTTCACCACTTTAATTTTAGAATTTTGAACTGCCATGCTCATATTTTAAAGTTTTCTCTGACTAATTGTGAAAGAGGAGGAAAGCTTTATCGACTGCTTTGTGTGACTTAACTTTTTTCTATTTGTTTCTCTGGTCACTACTCATTGTTTAAAGTGTGTTTATCACTTTGTATCACTGGTACTGTGTTGACGAGCTTTGCCCAGCTGCATTCTCAGAACCTCTTACAGGCTGTAAAAAATGAGAAGTTAAATTCACATTTCCATAGAGATTTAGCTTTTGGACCCCCTGTTGCAGAGGTTATCAAAAAATGTAATGACAGATGTGAACTCATAAAGGGAATCTTGCAGATTTTCAGCCCTTTCTCTCATCCACTTCTGGGTGGAAACAAAACAAACAGTCTCAGCAAAATGCTGGTAAGCAGATGTTTAAAAATAATTTCAGAGAGGTTCCAAAAAGAAAGCAGGAATCTCTTAGAAAAAATGACAGTTAAATAAGTCAGACTAACTATGTAAGGCACATTGTCACCCCCCCCCACCCCCCACCCCCATTTTTCTGGCAGTCCTTTATTTCTTCCAGAAAGTCTGAATCTTCATTTCTCTCTGGTAACAGATTTTCAGATAAATATGATTTAAGACTAATTTTCAGCATGGTTACAGATGGCAGTGAAAGAAATCACTTATTTCCAGGAATTATTCCACATCTACCAGACCAAACCCATCTCTTTCCTCCTGTTCTACAGTAACCAGCTTTCTCAGTTGCAATAGAAGCAGTTCCTCCTTCCCAGCTGGGAAGAGGTTTTTATTCAAGAAAGTTTCTGGTGCCAAAAAAAGAAAATGCCTGGAGACCAGTTCTGAACATTTCTTTCCTAAACAAGGTTTCAATAGTGCCCAAATTCAAAATGGTTTCACTTCACAACCTCTTTATCATCACATTCCTATCCAGATTTCAGATGTTTCTTATGGTTTTATGTGTCTGGATCACATTATCAGCTCTATACCTTACCCTTTGGACTATCCACTGCTCTAACAGTGTTCACAAAGTGTCTAGCTCTGGTTATAGCACATTGCAGGCTACAGGGTATCCACATATTTAGATGATCTGCTTATCTTTGCACAGTCTTTTTCAAAGTGTCATGAATCTCTCACTTGGGTAAGAGATCTCATATGCAGGCTGGGATTCCAAGAGAAAATTCAAAAGGCTTTTTTGACTCCATCACACAGGACTGTGTTCCTGGGTTGTCTGCTAGACACCTCCATACAAAGAACATTTCTTTCACAAAAAAAAAAAAAAAAATAGAACTATATTCAGATCTGTTCCAGGTGTTTTGCACTCAGAATTCTGTCACTGTGAGGGAAAAACCACAGGATTCTCTGTCTCATGGCATCTCTGATTCTCATGATCCCTCTGGGAAGACTCCACATGAGAAAGATACAGTGGTATCTGAAGTATCTTTAGTCTCAGCACCAACACAGTTTATCTTTTCTGGTTCCAGTGCTGGGATCTGTGCGAAGAGAAATCACTTGACAGAGACATAAAATATCCCTGAATCCAGTTCTCTTCTTTTCCATGCCTGCTCCAAAGTAGTCAGTCACTACACACACCTCGGACTTTGCTTGGAGAGCAGTGGCAAAGCAGATAAAATTGAGGTGTCTGGGACAACAAAGATGGACATAAGCACATAAATATGAAAAAGATACTGGCCCTTATCAAGGCACTCAACTTTGAATCACCTTTGGTCCCCAGAACCTCCAAGTTGTTAAGGACAATACCATGGTGATGCGATACATAAACAAGGAAGGGAGAACCAGGTCTTATCCCCTACACAGACTAGTAACGTTAGCGTGGGAAATTGTCTTACAGCACAATCTCAACCTACAGGCTTCTTACATTCCATCAGAGCAAAAATATTGGGTAGGCAAGCTGAGCAGGGCAAGGTCAGACCCTCATGAATGGCAACTAGATGAGGGAGTATTTCAAAAATGTATCCACTCTGCGAAATTCCTCAAGTAGACCTTTTTGCCTTCTCGCTTAACAATCAGCTAGTAAAATTCTGTTCTAAGACTCCATGTAAGAAGGCCTGGAAAACATGTGCCTTTTCTTTTCCTTGGACAGGTATGTCCCTGTACACTTTTCCACCCTTTCCAGTGATATCCAATATCTCTGAAGATTCAGAAGGAATCATCGAAGATCATTGTTGTGACTCCCTTCTGACCCAGGGAATAGTGGTTCTCCCTTCTTTTGGAACTGGCTGTGGCAAATACCACAAGCTTCCTCAAAGACTGGATCTACTCACACAAGAACAGGAGTTTTTGATACTTGCCAACCACAAACAACTTCAAATGAATAACTGAATTATAGGGTCTTAATACATTTCAGGCACCAGTTCAACGAGGACATGCAGCAGATACTAATGGAGATAAGAAAGCTTGCTACTATAAATCATATATTAGCAAATGAAAAAGGGTTTCTAGTTGGTGTCAACAACCTAAAAAACATACATTCAGGGCTAGTGTCTCTCTCTGGTTTTACATTAGTGTGAGTTGATTTCCTTATGGCCTGTCTTACTCCTCTTCAAGGATCTACTTCATAAAATCTCACGTTCACAATATCAGATTTCAAATTAGTGAGACGACAACATCTAACACTCAAAATAACATACCATAATGTCAAACCTTGTAAGAATGAAACCTATACTGTGCATGCCAAACACCAGTAGAAGGTGTTCTATGGAGATCATGGAGTGCTGACAAAAATAGCTGCTCCATTTAAACACTTCAAATAAGATAAAAATGTAAAGCAAGAAAGAGACAGGGAAAAATCTGCTGGTAAATGGCAAGGTCAGAGGACGTTACCAGCTATGGTAAATGGTACAATACCAGTGGTATGGGTAAAGGGAGGAACTATACTAATATAGAAATATATATGTAGAAATAAAGAAGCAAGTTACTTATTACTAGAAGTAGCAACCAATTCGCTTGAGATCCGAAGTGACCACGTCTGTGTCCAAAGGCGGCAAATGAGATCTGCAGAAGGAGAGGGACCATAGCGTTATGGTAAGGGTAGGAGCTTGAGAGTTTGTGGTTTCCACAAGCTGTAGAAGAGCGGCCAATTTGGATCTGAGGATCTGGACACATACAGGAAGTATGAAAACTGATAACATCCGATCCTGTTATCTGATGAAAATCCACTTCTGCCGCCTTGCTATCTGGAGGACCACAAGTTCTCCAGAAGCTATGAAGGTCTAGGTATGGATATTCCGCTATTCATTTTAGCCCTTATTTTTGTATATTTATTTAAATATTATGAGAGGTGACTGTTTAAACCAAGCAAGTGAAAACAGCATCAGCTACTTTCATCCAGACAACCCCCACGTAGAAGTAATAGTCACTTCTGTGCCTCCCTACCCCACCTTAATAAAAGTAGTCATTTTCTTTGTACTCTTCTCTGTGCATATCAAGAGTATAGTTAAGTAAAACATCCTACTTTTCACAAATGCACACTAGTCCTGCAAAGGCAGATAATGACTGCTTAAACTATGGCAATTCCAATGCTGAATTGTGATAAAACAGGATGGTCATGTAGGGGACTTCCAATATGACTGCACACTGATCAGCAGTTTAATTTCAACTCTCCCACTGTGATAAAAAGAAACTCCGAGATCAGTCCTAGTAATTCTTCCATTTTTAGTAAAATTCAGTTACTGGCTAGTAAGTTTACTGCCTGGATGCCAGCAAAGAACAAACTTAGACAGCCTGAAAGAAAATCAACTATAATAGATGAAGAAAAAATACTGACTGTGGATAATCCTGCAGCTATTCAGATGGTACAAAAGACAGACTCCAGTAATTTAGAGGAAAAAAAATAATTGAATGTGCTCAGAGCTGATAAAAATAAATGAACTATTGAAGGAGTATATCAACTCAAAAGGCTGACAAAAATGGACGAAGCTTTAAATAGCTATTCAGATGAACTGATAAAACTGCAAAAAATCAGAGGTCAAAAGGAAGAAACGGCTGGCTAACTGCTTAAGAATAGCTGTATAAAAAATGCCAGAGCTAGAAGACAAAGCACATATAGAAAACCTGAGATTTTCTGCTGTACCAGAGAAACTGTAAGAAGCAGACTGTATTACTTTTATGAAAGCACAAATAAGCAACTGGACTGGTATATCGGAGCAGGGTTTATTAAATGAAAGGGTACATTGTGTTCAAGCTCCAAACCTGGCCATAAGAAGCCATCCAAGACTTGTATTAGTAAATATGCAATCACACCAGCAGGAACAGTTGACCCTGACAAAACTGTGGCAGAAGGGCAAAATATAAAAAACTGTGGAAAGTAGAGTGTTTGTTGAAAATGTTTATTCACTGTATACTAGGCTGAAGAGAAGCAAATTTATCCCAGCAATCAGGAAATGCCAAGAAACAGGTATAAGATTTAAGCTGCTGTATCCTGCTGTTTCAGAATATTTCCCTAGATGATCAAAATCATTTTTGATGTAGAACAGGCTAAGGAGGAAATACAAAAGTTTGTTCAACAAAAAGTGAGCATTCAAATAGAAAGGACTCTGTTTCTCATTCT
This sequence comes from Protopterus annectens, assembly GCF_019279795.1. Lineage (NCBI taxonomy): Eukaryota > Metazoa > Chordata > Ceratodontiformes > Protopteridae > Protopterus > Protopterus annectens. The sequence continues at coordinate 1,520,976,874 of NC_056744.1, forward strand.
TCTGATAATAAAGCTCACAACAAAACTTTGCCAGTATAACATTTTTTAATGTTCCAAAGAAAAAATGCTTGAGAGACAGAAAAATAAAACATAGGAGTTGACTAGAACACTTGGGCACACCTTGGACTTGAACCAGAGTCTGGGGCTGGGAGAGGAATATGAACAGGGAAAAAGACCAACAACACTGAAGTTAGTGAATAAATGTGAAACTGTAAATCATCAATCACTTTCATGAAGTGTGGCTTTACAAGAAAATGTGGTTGAGATAGCCTGGACTTGTGCTGACTTTGTTAACCTTGTGGGGGACTGAAAAGCATGTACCCCATTTCATGTCATTAATCTTTGAAAAGACACTAAAATAAGTAAGTAAATCAAATTTTGTACTTAATATTTGTCTAAAATATTTAATAATATAAATTGCATGTTATATAATAAAGCATTTTCAGTGAGTGTTGTATGTGATAAAGATACTTTCGTTTTGAAAAATGTAGGCATTACAATGTAAAATAAGAAGAAAGGCTGGATAAAGACATGTTTAAGTTAATATGCTGCAATCCTGGGCTGTTGAGAGGGAGTGGAGGGTAAAGGTGCACTGATTACACTATATGTAAAGTTGAGATGTTTTCTCTTACTTTTGCATAGCTGAATGTCTGGATTAATACCCTTTGCTTAATCTAATATCACGTGTGTGTGTGTGTGTGTGTGTGTGTGTGTGTGTGTGTGTGTGTGTGTGTGTGTGTGTGTGTGTGTGTGTTTGTGTGTGTGTTTGTGTGTGTAAGCATGCGGGCTTTAAAAATAACAGAACACTGTAAATGTAATGAAAAGTTTTCTTTTAGCAAATAAATGTTTAGTATGAATAGAAAAGTCTGCAGCAGTGGGCAGTTGTACATTCTATTCTTATATTTCCATGTAGATAAGCTGACTAAAGGTGCAGGAAATAAATCTCGAGAGTTTTGGGCATTGTTTGCTGAGGGAATTAAAAAATTAAAAGATACAAGCAGCATAGTAAAAATGTTTGAAGTTACTGAATGTGAATAAGAGATAGCAGCTTTCCTGGTACCTAAACACTTCGATACATTAATTTAGTTTTATACACAGATAGCTAGTGGTATTTTTCTTAAGGCTAAAATGTAATGTTTTCTGAAAACATGTGAGAAGGTTTTATCTTTCACATCTGGGAGGAAAAAATATATAAGACAAGTACAGACAGCAATTAGTGTAAGAATGAGCATATGCTGTAACATGCATTTTAGCATGGATAACCATAATTTTAGGTTAGGTAATGCCTATGGGTGCATCTGTCAATTTGAGATGATTGTTCCTATCAGGAAGGTTAAACATTATTTGAAGATGTGCATAGCTTTGTGTATTTGTTCTAATTTAATAACTCTTTCTCAGGCATTATTACTCCCAACATTCCTGTACAGCTGCCACATATTCACAAACCTAAATTCTACACTTATTTCCAAGCTTGAAACTACCTATAATAAGATTGCCAGATTTTCAGCTAACCATACCTACAAGTCACACCACTGCTTAGCACTACAGCAACTAGACTGGCTAGAATTCCCTCAGCTGCTCCAACTATACCAACTACAAATCATCCACTCTATCCTCGATCTACCCTCCTTCTGCCCCAGCCTCTCCACTATCATATCCAGATATTCCACTGCTAGGATGCTACGCAGCTCAAATCAAGAATTATTAGACATCTACAAACCCAAAACCAAAATAGGCTGCCTTCTCTATAACTATAACCCAGCTACATCCTGGAACCAACTCGCCTTGGAAATAAAATCCCTCCAGCATAGCAAAGGTTTCAAATTAGCCACAAGTAAATACCTAAAAACAAAGTGGTCTTGCTACTGTAGCCAACCACCCTGAAACCACCATCCATTCACCTATTTCACCACCTCACTCTTAATGTATCTCTAACACTATTCCCCTGCCTCTTCTATCTCTTCCCTTCCTCTGTCTCCAACCACTCTTAATTCTTACAGTCTCAAAACAACCTACCTGTCTAGTCTGTCTCCTATACTCTGCCTCCCCTACATCTCCTACTAGCCATTCTTACTTTCCTTTCTTGTTTCCAAACTCCTATACAACTAGATCCTACCCACTTTAAATAAGCATCTGCCTAACTATTAACTCATTTTGCTCTAAGCTTAAATAATATTGTAACTAGTCACATTTTCTTCTGCTAATTGTTTAAAACCTTGTTTGTAATAACTCACATACTTGTCTGCCAATTGTTAATACTCTGTATAACTGAATTACCTGAGGAGATTATTTTCTCTCCAGGTCTCTGCTTGAAAGATCTTACAGCTGATTCTCACTATTATGTTACTAAAATGTAATCAACTGTTTTCTAGTCCTGAGGAGCTTTTCTCACTGGGTCTCTGCTGAAAATGAGCCAAAAGCTCAGCCAGACTAACCTGACTAACAAATGTAAAATAAATAAATAATAGGTTATGGGGGTGTTTTGTTTTATTGTTTGAGTGTTTTCAGTAAAACAAAAAAAATTGTAAAATGTGACACAGGTTCAACTGGAGATGACAAGAAACAAGTGTATAAAAGAGCAAACTACCAAACATTAGGGGGTGCATATGACACAAAAGCTGGACATAGATGTTTAAAAAAAATCTGTCATATATAATAGGTGTCAACAATAATTTATCGTAATGACTACACAATCCATATTATTTTGAAATGTGAATGGTCTCACAGGTATAGGCAAAAAGGTTATACTACTGAATTATATTAAGAAATGCAGAATGCAAATAGCAATGCTACTGAAGACACATTTGGAAATAAGTAAACATGTGAATTTGATAGAGAAAGGATTTCAGGATGGATCTTCAGCAGAATATCATGGACAAAGGAAATGGGGAGTACTTATGCAAGAGGAAAAATAAGATAATAATAGTAGATTTGTGGTATTAAGGTACTACTGGCAAGGGATGGAGATTATGCTGGCATGTATTTACATTACTCCTAAAATTGCTATTATGGAGCTTAAGAAATTTTGGGGTGAAATATTCAGCTTGTAGCAGGGAATATTACTTATAGATGTGGACTGGAACTTGATATGCAACAGGGAGGATTTATCTACATGACCTAGAAGGAAAAATATAACAAAATAGGGTAGATTTATGAAGATAGTTATGAAAATATTTGGTATGGAAAACATGAATTCAGTAGTGGGGGCTTTGAGAGGATTACCATATTATTCCAAAGTACAATAATTGGCTAGTCTAGACAAAAATTATATTTCACTGGAACATGTGCATTTAATTGAAAGCTTAAACATACATCCAAAAACTATTTCAGATCATGCACTAATAACAACTAAGATAATGCATGGTAATAAAGTAAAAATGAGATACCGATACTTCCCCACCTACCTGTAAAAAACACAGGAATTTAAGGAATGGGTAGTGGAAATTATGCAATACTTATTAGAAAATATAGAAATTTCTTCAGATGTTATAGCTAGTGAGTGGGATAAATTGAAAGTGGAGTTTAAAACAAGGGTAGAAATAACAGAAAAAGAGATATGGACATAGCCTGTAAACTATGTACGCACACATGATATGGTTAAGCAGTAACAGGAATTATTCAGAGGTGCTGACAAAGGTTAAAGTATTACATAATAAGGGGAATATCACATAACAAGAAGAGGGGCAAGTGCAGAGTGGTATATCTGGATAATATACAAGAAAGATTGCTGTTAATGAGCTTTTTTTTTTTTCAAAATAACTGCAGAGCACAAAATATTTTATTACAATGCCTTAGGCAGCAGAAAGTTGAAAGGGTTGTTGCCAAACTTAGAGAGTCTATAACAAACATAAATAAATAAATAACCAGACATCCTGTAGAGGTTTTACATGTATTTCTTACATTTTCTAAAATGCTGTATAAAGCAGAGAAATGTGGAAATCAAGAAATTGCGCAAATGGAAATATTTATTGAAGACTTAAGTATGCCAACATTAGAGGTAGATGAGGGTCTACAGTTAACAGTTAAGATAGGAGGAGATGAGATAAAAATGGTGGCATATAATCAATCTTCAGGAAAGTCTCCAGCACTAGATGGTATTCCTGTGAAAGTCTGGGAAGGTTTTGTTTAAAAGTATTTTACAAGAAGGGGAAGTACCTACAACTTGGAAGAAAGCTGTGGTGGCTGTGATACCTAAGACAGTAAAGACTCATCAGACCCAGCTTCATATTGGCTGATTTAAATTTTAAACCATGATTATAGTGTTCATGTCTAAGCTGAAAGAATGGCAAACATGTTGCCAAAACTGATAGCTATGGATCAATGTGGTTTTGTGGAGGGAAGGCAAACATTTGAAACCATTAATAGAATAATGATGATTCAGAGGGAAGAAGTATTTAAGAAACTACTGGTGTTGTTGGTTGCTCCTGATGCACATAAAGCATTTGATAGAGTAAACTGGGACTTCATGAGTAGGATATTGGAAACATTTGCATTATGTGATACAATAATAAGGGTAATTAGGTGAATATATGAGGGAACGAAGGCAAAAAATTTAATTGGGAGGGTTCCTCTCTGACAAGTTGTGTCTCAACAGAGGAACAATTCAGGGGTGTACTCCTACCCCTTTGTTATTTGCTTTATATTTAGAACCAATGGCAAAGAAAATAAGGGACTCAGAAATTCAAGGATATAATTGGTATGGTAATCAAGAAAAGTTGATTTTATTTACAAACAATATTATTTTGTATCTGATAAAACCAGAAAATGACATCTCACTGGTGTGAAACATTTTGAGACAGTTTAATCTCTTTTTGGGGTGTAAAATTAATGAAGATAAAACAAAGGCTATAGCTGTAAACTATGTACCCATACATGAATTAGTTCAGTACTACCCATGTTTATAGGAACAAGATAAAATTAAGTATTTAGGAGTATGGATTAAAAAGGATTCTTTTATGGCAATTAAGGATATGCTGGAGAGACTACACAAAAGATAATACAAAAACTAAGAAACTGGAAGCTCTTGTTTTTTAATAAGGATAGCAAGATACAAACAGTGAAAATGTTTTTAGTCCCTTTAGTTTTATATACAAGTCAGGCATACTTTATGAACCACAGGAAAAGTTATGGAAAATAATTACTAAAGAGTTGAAAGAAATTATCTGGGAGGGGAAGAGGGCAATGGTCAGACGGGACAAGCTGATCCTTCTAATAGAACAATGTGGTTTAGGACTATCTAATTTAAAAGTGTATTTTAGGTCTACACATTTAAGGCTAATATACATAACGCAAGCAAAAAGCTATAATTCAGAGTGGAATGTGACGATGATGAAGCAGGAGGGAAATTCAAGAAAAAAGGAGACAGTGGGATTTTTACATGAAGATCCTTAAGGAGAATAACAACCACCATACAGAATATTATGTTCATAAAGTAGCAAAAAGTATTCTAAAAACAAAGTCAACACGAGAATTGAGAAAAAAGAGTTTGCTGAAAGAGGTGACTGCAATTAGGAGTACAGACAATAGGCAAGAAGAGGCTGGAATTTACTTGAGAAAACTGGAACGGACCAAAGATATTGGAAGCAAATAACTAGAGAAGGAAAAGTAAATGAATGGGAAGAAGCCAAGAACACATCTGGACTACAGGCTAGAGATTGCCTTCCCTATCAGAGATTGATATCAGAGTATAAGCAAACAGAAAGGGATAGGGGAATTATAAGTGAAAGACCTGCTCTGGTACAGAGCTCTGGTACAGATTTTAGTTGACTCTAGAACAGAAGCTGCTGTTAAAAAAGAGAGAATTAGTAGGGCATAAAATATTGCATGATAACTATAGGAATCAATCAGTGGAGGTTAGAAAAGATTAGGAAGAGAGTTTGGATAAACAGTTCACAAGGAAACAATAGGAGGATATATGTATGGCTCCCAGATATGCAACAAAGTCTAGAAGATTTAGAATTTTTGCTCAGAAATGTTTGCATAGTTATTTTTATAATCTAAGCATACTCTAAAGAATGTTTCATCAGGTGCATGCCAAATGTCAGAGATGTGATGGGGAAGAAAGAGGTAACTGGGAACCTATGTTTTGGGAGTGTAATGGGTTGGCAACTTTAAAAAACTCCAGAATACTCTGTCAGAAATATTGAGTGCACAAATGGGTGTAACTATGGACATTTTTTTTTTTTTGAGCTGAGATACAGGATCTGAATTGTCTAGATATAGTAAGGCTTTGTAATGTTTAATTCTGGTGGATAATGCGGTGGTGGTGCTGCGGTAGCATTGTTGCCTCACAGTAAGATGCTGTCCGGTTCGATTCTCAGCTAGAGCATCTTCTGTGTGGAGACATGCGTGAATGGGCATACCTTCGTTGAAGGTTGTGCATCAGAGCTGGCAACTCGTCATGTAAAAATCTAATGCCAATTATTAGCGGACTGGAGTTCCACTGTGGCGACCCCTAACCGGGAAAAGCCAAAAGACACAACAACAATAAAAAAAGCAATTGCTAGTAAATGGAAATCAAAGCCTAAACAAACTATATTTGAAGTACTGAATATTGTAACAGAGATAAAAGAACTGGAAATGGGATCTTTAGTAAAGGGTATTTGCAAATTACGTGAAGTAGAAATTGTGGGAATAATACATGCAGATTAATGTTTTAGATGAGAAGGGAGGTTTAAGGGAAGGCAGGATTTGGACAGATGATAGTTATACAAATGAATACATGTGATGTATAATGTTTGTAACTGAGAAAATGTTAATATGATTTATTTTCTTTTATATAAATGTATGTTTGCCTATGTCTTAGGTGATAATTCAATAAAGGTGTTAAAAAAAGAGGCTGGCCGTATAAAATTTCACCTTTGTTTCAAACCAACAGTTGCCACATATTAAAATGTTACACGCTGTTTCATGTAAATCATGTTAGTCTTGTAAAGCCTGAATAATAAGTAAACAACGGCAGGCAGCTACTCAGTTTTCTCCAAAGACAGCCACAAAGATTATACTTGCTCTGTCTGTGCATATCAGTTATCCAGTTAAGTATCTTATCTCACTTCTTACAAATGCACACCAGTCCTGCAAGGACAGATAGTAACTACTTAAACTGTACAAACAACAAGAGGGTCAGTTACTTTTACCCAGCCATACCCAACCTGCACCTAGCTCAGTTATAGGCACAGGGATTACAGTTACTCATTTATACCAAACATTACAGCTTCTTACTTTTATTGTTCATAAAATGTATGCTAATGCACAAAACCTGTTTTTTATGTTGTTTCAGGGAGGATCCTCTTTAAAATGTCAACTTACTGGATTGTCGAATTGCAAATCAGTAAGATGACAATGTTGAAAGTTCACAAAGCCGAACTCCCAGAATGCCGCAATTTAACTCTGGGAAAGTAACCACTGGGCCACCATGGTGACCTTTGCCCTGTTCTCCACTGTAGTGCAATCTCAAAGTTGGTATATTTAGTTAGGGGGGTGTGGGGGGTACAGCTCCCCACATGGGGGTGATGCTCCCCCATGTTAGTGGGTTTAGTTTGCTTCCATTTGTGTTGTAATGATTGGTGGCCCAGTGGTTACTTTCCTGGAGTTAAACTGCGATGTTCTTGGAGTTTGCCTTTGTGAAATTACAACATTGTGGTCTCACTGATTTGCAAGTCGACGTTCCGGTAAATTGACATTTTAAATTAGACCTTTCAGGGAAATTAGAGTATCATTTACAATTTGCCCCTGGTTTTGTGACTTTGCTCCTTCCCACTCCATCCTAATTACTTCCAGCTTTGTAAATTTTAAATATTGTGGAAAGCATCTGGTTGATCACTTCAAAAGTAATAACAGTAATAATCATGACAATAATAGCATTTAGCTCACCAACAATTCTGTCTTCTATAAATCACACCATTCTTTTCAACTGTCCATGGTTCTGCAAAATGTCTTTGATTTTGTCTCATATTTTGGACCTATCCCTTGTAAAACTTTTGACTTTCTGGTAAAATGCTGAGATAGTCAGGCAGTAAAGCCAGCCATTAAATTCATATTTTATTCATTGTTTACAAATGCATCATGTTGATGCAAAACCTCCTGACTAAATTCAAAAATACGTAACATGGCTTTGTGTCTACATTTGAACATTGGGTGACGTCTCTGGAATGTGAACTTGCAATAATGTTCAAGTCTAACCTGATGTAACAGTTTGGAACAAGCAGCTTCTTCACTGGGGTGTTTGTCACATCATGGCCATGTTTTGTTTCAACAGGTGTGCCTTTTTTTATTTATTTATTTATTTTTTGGGAACAAAGAGATTATTCATTTCATTGCTCTAAAGACATAAATTAATGAACATGGAAAGAGCACTCTTGGAATGTTGGCAACCTAGATAACTATCTAGTTGGCCTATGCATAAGGCCACCCATGCCTGTGATGGGCTGGTGCTAAATCAGGATTAGTTTTGGGCCTACTGAGTGCTAGGACAGGCTCTGGCTGCCCGATAATCCCAGATTTGATTAAGCAGGCAACTAAAGAATGAATGAATAATGTTTTTCATGACTGCATCAACAAATAGTTGTGACAATAATGTTTGACCAGTAATGAGGATTCACTGTCATCATCACATTCAACAAGAAAACAACAGTCTCCATTTTAATAACTCTTCCACAGCCATCACTTTGCCTAATCCATCTACTAGCATGACAGCATGAATACTCAAAGAAAATGCCTCATACTATTTGCCTCCAACCACACAGGCAGCTGATGGCACTGATACCTGTATGCATTCTCATTCAAAGGGATATGGCACTTAATACTGCATCTCAACACTTTGGGTATCCTAGTCTGCCACTCTCTTTCCCTTTACTAAATTTTTTCACCATTTAAAAGCAGTATGTCTTTTGAACATTTCAGGCTATATAAAGAAATCCCAGTTTGTAGTTTTCTGGCATGTACTTGCAATACCATACACTGGAGAAACATGCTGTTGGTTGTCACACTTCCAGCTATCACCTAAGCCAGATTAGATATCCACATATCTCACTTTTCCACTTAAAAGCAATGAGTGGCTTTCATGTTTTCAACACTTTTTCTGAACTCCGATTTTTCCATTCTACCAGAGGTTACAGTAATATAGTATGACCTGTAAATTCTCCACTATTTGTTGATCCTTTGTAGTAAGTTGTATGTGGTAGTTTTCCTTTCAGTGTGCCTACTCTGATCACTTCTGCTGCCAATTAATCCTGTGTTATCTAGAACACATTCAGCATCTTACCCAGTATGTCCAGCCCTCTGATTTTCTTCTGAGTATGTTGCTGGCTCATTATATTATAATGGCAAAGGTAAAACATCCTAAAAGAAGCAGTTTGATTGGATAAGTGATATTGTTCATTAACTATATTTTTGCATAGCTCGAGAAGAAATCTTCCAAAGCCAGAGTCATACTGTAACCTCTGATGCTCTTTTATCACAGCTTTATTATAAAATAATTCATGGAGAAAAAAATGAGACACTTGCATTCAACTTCACCTTATCAAATACCCAATGTAGGACATTTTTTACTGAAAAAAGTTTTGCAGGACAAATCATAAGTAAAGACAGAGCAAAGTATCAGATTTCATTTTATGGCCAAAAAAAAGCTCACTCTTCTTGCATTTTCACTGTCCTTATTGCTTTATGTGATGCTAAGATAAAAAAGAGTCATTGATTTTTGCAAATGATTAACATATGAAGATATTTCTTATCCTAAAATTTTAATGTTTTTAAGACACAAATATTCAGTTAGGGGTTATCCTGAGAAAAGTATATGTGTAAACCTACCACTTACAGAGGAGAAGTAACAAATTATTATTTTTCTTCAATAAGCATTAAAATAAAAAAAACAACACTTTTCTTTTAAACAGCAACATAAAAAGCTGTGAGTCAGGCAGCCAGTGTGATTATTCTGCAAGTTTGGGAGAGACTGTAACACAAACAAGTTTGCTTCTTAAACACAATTTGAAATGCTGTATTTACGTACACATTAACCCTCTCAGCGGGCACAATGCTCTGAACTTCTCAAGCACCTGGTATGGCCGAAACATATTTTCAGCAATCAACTTTTCAATTTTATTGATTAATGCAGTTTTCACAAAGCAAGTAGAAGCACATGGGATTAAAAGTAAACTCTAATTAGCGAATAAAATAAATGCATGTGTCATAGTGAAATTCTCCTACCCAATATGTTTTGCTGTTTTTGAACTTGCATTCAAAAACATTCTGTGGCATATATTCTGAATCTATTGCAATCTGTCAAAGAAGCAGGACATTTAAGTCTTACAGCTTCCTGTTTCCCACATCCATTTACCCTATAATTCTAAAAACAGCAAGTTTATGTTCTCAATACTGTGTTGCAAAGACACTGGCAAGAAGCCAAGCTTTTGTAAGACTAATCTATACATTTCCTTATATATTGCAGTTGTATATGAATTACTGACAGCTAAATGCAGTCTATAAATTGTTAGGAACATTTAGTTTTAATTAAGAACATTCAGTTTTAATTCTGAAGTTGAAGTTCTGTATTGTGCAAGTACAACTGAGTACCTCATGAATAACTGTGAACAAAACAGCTTTCATACAGAAAAAAAACTAAAATATCATGGCGTGTGCTGATTACATTCAGATATTTAAAAAAATGAATCAGTTAAGTGCTAGAGTGGCACTAGAACCAACCTTAACTATTGTTAATCACTCCCTGCTTAACTTGTTAAGGGTGGGTTTAGAACTAGGCAGTCAAATCTGCCAGTACTGACCAGCAAATGACAGTCACAGAATAAAAACAAATCTGACCCTAACTTCCTGTTATAAACTTGGAAAGTAGTGAGAATAACAGAATATATGTTTGCCTGCATTTTCTGAAGGATTCGAAGTCTGAAACTGAAATGTCTTCACTCTCATGGTGAATTTCTTGGCATCCACGTTACAAACAATTAAGTCAGAATAAGTCAGTTATGACTGGTGACCCACTCATAATCCTCGTTGCTATATATCAAAGGTACTGATTATGCTATAGTGATATTAACATATTACCCTTTGAGCTTAAGTTCAGGAATTGATCTCTATCACTCTTAACTTGGCAGTGCATTATTGCTATTTCATTTCACTGCCTAACAGCAGGAGTCCTACCAATAGGAGACACTTGCAACATAAAGAACTCTTTGTACTGTTATGAACTGGTCCAAAACTGCATTCCTACCTCCCATCACAGTGGCACTTTTTATTTATTTTTTCCTGGGGTGTTTCCATTTTTGGACTCTTTCAATGAGCTTTTCCTACTGTGATGGCATTCACTGGGGGTCCTTTTGCAACTCAGTGATGGTAATTCCAAAGCTTATACTCTGTACTTTGCATGCTAAATGAACAAAAGGGCAATACACTGTGCAGTATGCATTAAGCAAGCATTACCCATTTTACTTTGCTGCAAAGCAAAAGGGCTATTCACAAGGAAGAAGAGCACAAACACTGCTGATTAAAGGAAGACAATGCAACACTAAACAGGGACAGGAAAATGCTCAGGATGCAGGCTAAAAAAATGGGTAGATGAATAGAATATCAAAAGACAGGAAGAAGCATAACAAGCATGAAAATGGTAAGCTGGCCCTAGAAAGCAGAATGGCCCCCAGGGAAAACAGTAAAGACTGGTAACCTGCAGGGACCATAGCAAACACATATAACACATATACATGCAGATGCACGGAATTCCAAAAGCACAGCAGAATGCAGAGCATACCTCCCATCCATACCAAATTACTCGTTTTTTACTGAGTTTTGGGGTCCAAATAATGAGGTGCCACAATTCCCAAGTTGCACCCCTTCATTTCCAATTTATTTCCAGTTTTTAAAGTTTTTGCACTTTTTGAGCTGACGTTATCCCACACGCGATGACTGCAGCCTGTTGGAATTGAGCTCAAGGGCTTTCCAGTCTGGCTGGCTGTTTGAAATCTATGACAGCACTGAAGGAAATTATTTAGCTTTTAAGCAGATACTGCTTATTTCTGTAATTAAGCTGAAGGGTTTTCCCGGCTGGCAAATCTGCGAGCGCCACACTGTACTGCTTATTTATGTGAATGAACAGAGTTCCTTTTGAGAAGGAAACAAGCTTATGGTGTGTGTGAGTTCACCAGAGTTATTCAGCTGCACGGACGGACAGAGACTGCTTTAAGGTAACTACATTTTATGTTACTTCTCATCAATGGAGTAATTGTGTGTGTGTGTGTGTGTGTGTGTGTGTGTGTGTGTGTGTGTGTGTGTGTATGTATATATATGTATATATATGTATGTAAATGGCCCCACGTGAATACACCTGGTAGCTAGAGGTACTCAGGCTCAAACCCTGTACCTTGGGTACAGGTAAAAAGAGCCAAAAAGTGCCTAGCCTCCACTACTTGTGAATTTATGCCTCATATTTTGGTTTTCAGGATTTTTGTGGTAAATCACTAAAGGACTGAATTCACTAAGTAATGACAGGCATTTGAATTTCAGACTTCATAGTCCTCAGAAAATAAATGGTAATGCAAAACCTTTTATTCTAGCAATTTTCTAAGTTTATAAGATCAGCATTTGAAATTTGTCCCTATTTTGGGGCTGTATTCTCCCTTTATTGGCTTTGTTCCGGTTTTTTGTGCTAAGAGATTGAGAGCTATGTTGAAAAGTGAGAACTGAATTCACTAAATGATAGCCATTTAAGTTTCAGTCTTCATGTATTTCAGGAAGCTACTGATTTGGCATGGTGGTATGTTATTCTGACTTTAGTGCACAAGGTCCTGGGTTCAAGACTTGGCAGTGAAATGTATGGTGGCAACACATTCTATTCTAGCAACTTTCCAAAATTATACAAGCAATGTTTAAAATGTGTCCCTGGTTTTTGGCCTTTTGTCCCCCCCTGCCAAAAAAACTGAAATTGAAAATAAGTGCGAGAAGCTGCAAGATGCCTATGGCTTACACTACAGTCATTCTATCTAGCTATCTATCTCTATATATATATATATATATATATATATATATATGGATCACCTTCAGTTAACTGAAATGCAACAACGCCGAAACACAAATCACCGACACCAACAGACCGACAACACAAAATACCGACAATACACACAACCATACATGCACTAACCGTAACCCAAACCCTAACCCTAAGGTCCGACACAACTGCACACTTACCCTACCCGCACCCTAACCCTAACTCACTTAACCCACCCCTAAACCCACAGTCCGTCACTATCGCACACACCCTACCTGCACCCTAACCCTAACTCACTTAACCCACCCCTAAACCCACAGTCCCTCACTATCGCACACACACCCTGCCTGCACCCTAACCCTAACTCACTTAACCCACCCCTAAACCCACAGTCCCTCACTATCGCACACTTACCTGTCCACTCCCTAACACTAAATCCCTCACTCTATCGCACACTTACCGAGTCCGTCGGGTTCTCACCTTGTTGGTCATCTGCGTTGTCGGTGTTTTCAACCCGTCGGATTCCGTGTCGGTGAAATGCGATTTCAGGCATCTAAAGGTGATCCATATATATATATATATATATATATATATATATATATATATATATATATATATATTGTGTGTGTGGAAGTAGACTTTTATGATGGAAATGTTCTGAATTGGTCAGTTTTGTCATTATTGTTTCATGCATTTTCTTTCACTGCTTAATGCCTACTGGAAAAAATGTTCAAACAATAAATTTAAATACCCCCTAACTGAAGTCTAACAAGTGTGTTGTATTACACAAGGAATATAATTTAAAAAATCAGGTGCATATATGTTTCTTGTTTTGTGTGCAAGGGGCCTATGATTTGAAAATAGCTCAAAGGTAATCTTGATCTACCACTGTCCAGATGCACTTTCTTTGGATGTGGTGTGGGTTTCAATGCTGTTTCAATGAATGTGAGTTTCAAGGGCAGAGAAGTTTTAATGCCAAGTCTATTTTCATTGTGAGACAGTATTACTTTATTTTAGCAGATATCTGTTAGTGTTTGTGCATTGTGCTATAAAATGTAAAAATAAAATCCAAATAAACATTGTAGAAGTAAAGCAGTATGCACACATTAGTGTTTATGGTAAATGGGGCGAAATAGCCAGGTAATGGGACATTGGAATGACTGGAGGAGGATTCTGGTGCCATATGTTTGTTGTCTGTTCTTCAGTTTGCGTTTGAAAGTTGGTATCCCACAATTCATTTGAGTAGGTGGGGTTACATGATTATGTATGCAAATTTTATGTTAATCAGTGTACAGATTTGTACCTATTTTTCATGGGCCTTATCCAGATTTTTGATGTTACCAGGTTGAGAGGTATGATGCAGACTAACACAGTACTGTTTAAAACAGTGTAGTCAAAGAAAACAAGCATCACATGTTCCAGCACTACACACAGACCATGTGCACCACCTAAGCAAAAGGTCCACAAAGCAGCAACCCCAACAATGTATACAACAAACAGCATCAGTGTGTAGAACCCCAAAAAATCCCACCCCCTCCAACACAACATGAAACAAGTTGTAGACTATATTGCATGGTGAAGAAATTAAGGGCACTTAGCTTGTATGGGATACACCCATTCTCTGAACCATGGAAAGCAAGCATAAAACAAAGCCCAATCATCATAACACATGAATACAACAGTTAGACCACCAGGTTACAGTAAATCTACATACATATGTCCATAGGATGTATGTATACACCACAGTAGGCAACACAGATGCCTGTGGAGACCATTGTAAAGTCCATACAGTCTACACAGATGTCCGCAGTCATACACAGTGCAATGGAGGTTTACAGAGGTGCCAAGATCAGTTGGATCATTCACAGCACTCTACATAATGCCATGTGGGCTACTAATATGCACAGCAGTCTGCAGGGGGAAACAGAAGAAGCCATGGAACAACAAAGATTAGAAACCACAACTAGTAGAAAATCCCAGTGGGCAACACATCCAGGTAGGTTCACATGAGGACTCAGTCCATGGAATGGAACAATAAACTACTGCAAATGGGGCATGATACATGAACATCAGCAGGCAGAGGGGAAGGTATCCCAACAAGGAGTCACACATAGGTCACGGTAAATTCAAAGGTGATGTGCCATAACCCTGATATAATCTGGACAGCTGTACAATTCCTGTATGGAGTAATAAATTAGCAAACTGCTATGTCACCTGTTTCAGTAAGGCTTCCTTGTCAGTGGAGGGAAGCTCTGAACCATCTACTCATGCAGAATGTCCATCCTGTCCTGCTCCAACTGGATGACTCCAAGTAGCTCTAGGATGGCCATGGTGCAACCCCACACCAGAGACCACAGCCACCTGCATTGTCCCTTCATCAGGTTTTGCATATATGGGAGGTCCTGCGGTGTGCAGTGTGTGGTCATGTGCAGACAAAAAAGGTGGGGCATGCAGGGTGGCTTCAAATGACTCTCTCTCTTCCATGGCAGTTGCTACCCTTCTAGAAAAACACTAGAAGGCAGCTGTCCCTGATCCAATGGAACAGAGGGATGGGCACATTCATCTTACACTCATCTAGCATCTGGAAGGCATCATGCATCTTGTTTGGGGCTAAGAAAACTGACACCTACAGCTGTTTGACCTACAGCTGGTACACTGGGTACATGGACTACTTTCTTTGCAGTAAACAAAAGAACCAAAAGAAAAGGGATGGCGCCGTACACTCAGTCAACTCAAAACCAAGGAAACACCAAATCATGAAAAGTGCACCAAAGTCAACAGCAAGTAGTGAAAAAAGGCAAGTACCAACTGGCAGCATCAAATATAAAACTTCACATGACAGGCTGAATAATTTTAGAAATATTACTTCTAATTTTTGCTTTCATCTACCAAACATATAGCCTTCATCAGGAACAGCATCCACTACAAACAAACCAGTTTAAAAATCCTTATTAATGATATCACTAACAGTCAATCAAAACTTAAAGACAAAGTACACCATAAGAATATATTCATTATATGAACTGACAATCTTCTTCTTCTTCTTCTGGCTTTTCCCGGTTAGGGATTACCACAGCAGAACTCCAGTGCGCTAATGATTGACAGTAGATTTTTACAGTGCCAAGTTGCCAGCCCAACCTTCAGTGAAGGCACGCCCATTCACACATCTTTCAAATGCCACTCAATCACAGGGAGGACATGCAGACTCCACACAGAAGGTGCTCCAGCTGAGAATAGAATGGGAGTACCTCTTGCTGTGAGGCGACAACGCTACCACTGCACCACCGCGGCTTCTATTATATGAGCTGTACGAACATACAATAATACATAAAATTCATTTTTTAATATTGAAGCGTATAAATAATGAAAAATAAAAGATATATGATATAAAATTCACAATTTAGCTGCCCTCAGTTTAAGAATAGGTAAAATAGAAATGTCTTTAATCCAGGAAAAATAGTGGCATTCAACTTAAACTGCCACATCACCTTGAGGGGTAGTGACAACTCTGTCAATAATTACAAAATGAAATGCCTGAAAGTTGTCACATTCTGTAGAATGTTTATATATAGCACTGTTTATGTTTTTAGTACAGATATCCTAACAGTGTTCATAGGTCCTGTTTCTTAGTGCATGTTACGTTTTACCCAAGTAAAATAAGGGACAAGTTTTACACTTCGTCAGACATACTACTCTTGTCATTCATAAATGTCACTTTAATCACATTGTTCTCTTTCCCACCAAAGTTAGACATGATAGTTATAACATTGTCATTTATCATATATTTACATTGCTTACAAAACCACATCTACTAGACCTGTGTTCTAATTCAGTTGTAACATCCAACCTCTGCATTTCATAAATACTTTTCACATTTTTGGCAGTCTTGTACACAAAACTTGGCCATTCACTGATATGTTTGGAAACATTAGAATTCAACTTTAAAATATTCCAGTTGTTAATAATAATGGATTTTAATTGATTAGCCTCACTACTGAACTAAATAAACAAAGTTCTCTCAAATCCGAGTTTACTAGTCATTTCCATACTAAGTGCTGAAATTCCCACTAGTTTGTAAACAATTTGAATCAGAACCTAATAAAGGTGTATATTGGTGGCCCCATTCCGAAAGTACTTGTGATCATAATTGTTCAAGCAGTTTCTCAAGGTAAGCTCTATCACTGGACATGTCAAGCAAAATTTCTACTTCAAAATTCAAGATGTCCCTGTCCAATATCATCTTAGCTAATCTTATAAGCTATCCCTTAACAAATACTTTTCTTTTGTGTAAAGGGGTGACAGCTGTGAAAATGTAAATAGCCATTACTAAAAGTTTGCTTTCTATAAATGGTTGAAACAAAACCATTTTCAGTCTTTATAATGGCTGCATCAAGAAAATTAATTGAATTACAAGAAATAGTGTATGAATTTCAAATATTTAGTAGTGAGGTTAAGGTATTCAACAAACTTGTGTAACATATGCTTAGTTCCTGTCCATATAATAAAAACAACATCCAAATAATGAATGTATAAATTACGATGATAAAAAAAAATCACTAGAAAAAACATGCAAAGTCTCCCAGGCATACATGATTAAATTTTCATTGATGGGGGTACAAGAAGCCCCATCACTACACCTTTCACTTGTCTATAAACTTCCATCAAAATATATAAAAGTTTTATAAGGGATAAGATTCATAAAGTTGTTTTATTAGAAAATTTGCTACATTCCCATGACATTGATGTTGTTATTGTTTGTGAAACATGGTTAAAGAACAATGACTGGAAACCAGTTCTGTCAAGGTATAGGTTCATAGGTGTGTACTAGGCTATTGGCCCTGCAGCCTTTATAAGCCTATCCCATAGGATTACCCGGCATCGTGCCACCCGACCTTAGTTACCAGTGTCTCTGTTGAGTAGAGCAATTGGAGTGATCCCTGGGGTGAATTTTTTATTTCCCATCCACTCATCAAGATTTCTATTGAAGAGGGCCAGTGAGGTGCTCTGTTTGACATGTATGTAAAGTCTGTTCCATACAATGGGCAGTCTCTGGGTTATGAATCTGTCCCTCCAGCATGTTCTGTTGATTATGGTAATGAGGTTGAGGTCTCTGGAGCATGTGGTGTGGATGGACTGGGATTTCTTTAGATGTAGCATTTCTAACAGAGCTGGGTCAGACATGGTTTTGTAAGTCAGAGATTGCCTCTAAGTCGGCGATATGAGACAGAGAATAGTTGGAGTTTTTTTTAGTCTGTCCATATAGGACAAGTGTTTAAGGCCTAGGATCCTCTTTGTGAGGTACTTTTGTGGCTTCTCCAGTTGTTGCAGGTGTCTAGTGAGGTACATGCCAAATGGGGCATTGTACTCGATTACTGGCCTAATGAGGGAAGAGTAGAGAGAGACAATGACCTCTTTCTTCCTGGATGCAAAACCCTTAGTAATGAGATGTGCCACACAGAAGGTCTTTCTGACCACAGTGGCAATGTGGTGGTCAAAAGAGAGGTTGCTGTCAACCTGTGTTCACAGATCTCTTATAATGTCTTCTGTGTTCAGTGGACTACCATCAATGTGGTAATTCATGGGAACCGGGTTTTTCCCAAAGGGGATGAGAACACATTTTTTGGCATTAAGCTTAAGGACATGGTTCTGATACCAGTCATTGGTCTCAATGAGGCCTTTCTGTAGGATGTCAACATCACTTGGGAAGTTAATAACAGCTCCTAACTTGCAATCATCTGCAAACTTTGTCAGCCAGATTCCCTTCATGTTGGCCTGGACTTCAAAGAAGATACCAAACAGGAAAAGACCCAGGACCGAACCCTGTGGGACTCCACTTGTGAATGGTCAGTAGTCTGACTTGGAGTCAGCTACTTTCACACTGTGGGTTCTATCTGTGAGCCAATAAAAAATGACAATTCACAATCACGGACCACAAAGTAGCTCACCAAATTTATTATGAACTAGTAACTACTAACTATTAGTTGATAATAAATCTGGTGAGCTACTTTGTGGTCCATGATTGTAAATTGTCATTTTTTTATTTTATATTCGAAGTTATCATGGTTTTTGGATCTATCTGTGAGGCAGTTTGAATCTACCTAGTGATATAGGGGTTGATGCCTAGCTTAGTGAGTTTTTCTATGATTCCTGAGAGGGGAATGGTTTCAAAGGCCTTGGCCAGATCAAGGTAGGCTGTATGAACCACCTTGCCTTCATCCACAGCTCTGGAGACTGACTCAAAGAAGTCAACCAGGTTGAGCAGGCATGCTCTACCCTTCACAAAACCAAACTGTGTGGAATACAGAGTTTGGGGATTTCCCATATCCTTGTTAATTAGGTCCATGATGATGCATTCCATAGCTTTGCATATCAGACTCGTTAGGCGAATAGGGCGATAGTTCCCAGGGTCTGTAGTCACTCCTCCTTTGTGGAGGGGGATGACTGTAGCAGTATGCCATTTGGTAGGGACAAAGCCTGAGGTGAGGCTGTGATTGAACAGGGCACACAGGTGAGGTGCCAGTTTACTCTGTAGTTCATGTAGAACACAGCCATGGATATTGTCAGGTCCCATAGAAGCTGTACTCTTGGCATTGGACACTGTTGTTTTAATCTGTGCAGCAGTAATACTGGGTGCCTGGCAATCTACTGGTATTATGATTGGTCCTTTGTGTGGGGAGAGAGGGGTAAAGTTGGCACTATATTGGCAATATATGTTGGCTCGGTATAGGAGGTACCATTGTGCAGTAGCTCAGAGCAAATCTGGGTATTGCAGTGGAGATTTACATAACTATAGACAGTCTAGTGTTTATCTTTACTATCTGCTGCAATTCTGTTTTTATAGCTAGCTTTAGAGCATCTGAAAAGGGATCTCAACTTTTTGTTGAGGCTGATAAGGGAGTTTTTCTAGTCTTGGGACTTCACCTTATTCCACATCAGTTTCCTCCTTCTATTGTAGAGTTTGCTTATGTCAGGGGACCACCAGATTGGTTTCCTTTTTCATGGAGGAGAGCGTCTTGGTTCTAGTACAGTGCATTGGTGTATGATTTGGTGGTCATGCAACTATTCTCCATTTGCATGGGTGCCATGAAGTTAGCCAAGTCTGATTTTAGGGCCAAAGTTAGCTTTGGAGAAGTTTTTCATGGTGTTTACCTTTGCAGGGGTGGGAGGGTGTGGATTTTCAAGGTGATTAGTTTGTGGCAGGATCTAAACAGAGAGGAGTTGACTATTGGTGTAGAGCAATGGTCACCCATGTTAGTAATGGCCAGGTCACGGATGTCGCTACCTCTAGTGGGGGTAAAAACAAGCTGGTCCAGGGCATTGGAATTAATGAATTCCAGGAAAAGTTGGGCAAGTGTATTGGTACACGAGTAGTTTTCCCAGTTAATGGAGGGGTAGTTGAAGTCACCCAGTATGAGATTGTTAGGTTCGACCCTAATATTTTCCAGGGTGCTTAGGAATGTGGAGTGTGAGTCTTGGGACATGGTTGGGGACCTATAGCAGGCAACAACCTGAATCACTGTCTTACCCAGAGTTCACTGCACCTGAAGTATCTCTGATGTGTTATGTTGGGCTACCAGTCTGGACGTGTTTGCATCCTTTATGAATATGGAAACACCACCACCTTTGGAGCTTCGGTCCAAGTTCTGGGGCCGAAAGGTGTGGAATGAGTTATAGCCTGGCAGTGCAGTGGTGCTTTCTGCTGCCTTGAACCAGGTCTCTGTTACAGCCCAAATGTCAATGTTCTACATTTTAAGGAGTGCTTTGAGCGAGTGCATTTTGAGATTTAGACTTCTAGTGTTGAGCAGCATGACCCTCAGCTTGCATTTGTTTGTAGCTGTTACAGTGGTAATTTGGTCTTTGGAACACTGCCTAAAAAAGGCACTACAGGGGTGGCAAGAGCCTTGGCCAGTATCCGGAAGCCCAGGGGGTGACAGATGTAGGCCATCTCTGGCAAAGCATCGAGGTCTGTCAATCATGTCATCCCAGGTAGACAGATACTGGATCCCCTTAGAATGACACCAGAAACTTAGCCAATTGTTGAGATCAATTATTTTCTGCTTGTACTGTGGTATCGTTCTGGGTGATGGTAGGATGCTGCTCGAGGCTAGGGTCATACCCGCCTGGGCTACATAATCCAAAGCTCCCCCATGTCTCTTTTCATGTAGTCCAGGGTGGTACATCTCATGTCATTCACATCCATATGTACAATGACAGAGTCATATTTGTACCTGTTGTTGAGGGACCTGAGTGTGTGCGCTATGTGTTGGATCCTGGCGCCTCACTATCAAGTTACCTATGACTAGTGTGTTGGGCATGCTGTTTTGTCTTAGGAGCTTTGGTTGAGTGGCACACTGTTTAGGAGAGTTATGTGTCTCATGATTAGTGTTGTATCATCGTGGTCGAGTGCATTTCTGCCTTGGAGGTCTCTGCTGTTTGGGTAAATTTTTATTGAGAGTCTCCGTGATGGTGGGACTGTGGTTTGTGTTTTTATGTGAAGGCAGTGCTGGTGTGTGTTCTGGAGGGCTATATGTTCCATGTGATGTGGAGCAAGTGTTGACCTTCTCCTCTTGACCAGCTATTCCGGTCTTGGGTGGAGGGTGCGTGGCTTCCAAGTGCATCTCTCACAAGTCTGAGTGTTGGGAGGTAAGAGGAGAGGATTGTCAGTGTACATGAGACAGTTAATACATTGTCTCTGGATGCCCAAGTTCACCAGGTTAATAGGAAGCACAGGGAACTGACCTTTAGACATCCCTGGAGGGTGGGCATTAATAATAAGTATTGGAGCTGTTTCCTTGTAGAACGTTAAGTGCTGGTAGCACTTTTGTGTGCTACAATAATTCCTACAAGAAGTCTGGTAAAGTGCTAGACTAATAAGCTAGTAAAAGTGCAGGAGAGGAAAGAACTAACAGATCTAAGGGAAAAATCGAACAGCAGACTTTTTGGCACCACTCAGAAGCTTACAGTCTTGGATACAGCAAATCTGTATCTGGACTAGACTAGTTAAAGGAAAGGTGGGAATTAAGTGCAAATGCGGACTTTTAAACCAGAAAGTTGAAAGAGATGGAAAAAAACTGCCCAAATGGCCAATAAACTACAATTTCTGGGCCAGAAACCACTCCTCTTGTGGTAGATAGGCTACCTAGTGCTTACCACTCCCACTGATAAGCTAGAAAGCTTCCCCTCCAACACAGAAAGGCTTGGGGGGACTCAGAAGCTTACAAACAGTCCTGGATACAGCAAATCTGTATCTGGACTAGACTAGTTACAGGAAAGCCAGGAAACAAGCACAAACATGGGCTTGTAAACCAGAAAGTTGAAAGTATGTGTTTAAAAGGTAGTAACGAATGTCAACCTGACTTGAAGGTTGGAAGACACAGTTCCATATTTGGGCTCAGTTCAGGAGCAGATTCATGAGGAGACAACGGAACCAGCAGCAGTGACTAAGGTCGGCCATTGGATTCTCTATTTGAATAGTCCCTGAACTTTGGAATATAGTGACTTCTGCCCTTTTTTGGTTAGTTTTTTCACAGTGGAATTTTTACAGCTTGGGTTCTGATGGTATTATCTTATGGTGACTGAGTGGCAACTTCCAATTGTGTTCCTTCGGATTATTTACAGGTACTGTCAGACGCTAATAATTTTTGGTCTCTTCGGCAATCAAACTTTTCTGTGTCTTACTATCGGCTGGTATGTTTTAGTACAACCAGTAAATTGAAGCAAAAACAGTCATAAATCAGCACTGGACATTTATTGTGTTGTTTTGGATTATTAACAGGTATTGTGGGACACTGTATCATTTTGTGTTTCCCATATTCAGAACTTATCTATGCCCTATTATTGGTTGATATTTATTAGTGTAATCAGCAATTTCACCATGATAGTTATTAACCAGCATTGGGCATTTTAGGCTGATTGCATTTGCCTTTATTTGGTTAGATCTTGTTGAAATTTGTTGAGGCCTAGTGGTCCGGGTTTCATCTTTATTTCCAGGAGATTCATTGGACACTTCACAGACACTTCACACCACAAGGCTTTTTCCCATTATTGTTATAATATGGGCATGGCATCATTTTTTTTGGGACATGATTTATAACTTTATATTGTTCACCTCCTAATACTATTTCTGGTTGCCTTTCATGAGACATATACATACAGCTATTGTGGTTTACAATCAAGGCATTTGTATTTTTTGAATGCTTTGCTACTAGGGAAAATTATTTTGCCTTATACAGCATTAAAATTGCCATGTGTTCTTATGAAGTTGGAAAGTTGCTACAGTAAAAGGTTTTGTGTTGCCATGAGTTTTCTGGAGAGTATGAAGTCTGAAACTCAAATGTCTTGTCATTCAGTTGACAAATACCTTGTTGAATTACTACTGCTCTTTGCTGCTTGATGTTTTGTGTAAAGCATACCTTTGTTAGCACAGCTAAACTATCATTTATAATGTAACATATTTTTGTATATTGTAATGCCAAGACTTAATATTGTTCTTTTTACTGTACTGTTTGTGACTTATCTCTGCATATATTTGTAACTAAGATTTGGACTTTATTTAGGCCAAGACAAACTCTGATGGAACTATTGTATGCTGTAATTGTCTTTGTATTTGCCATCTTTGCTTCTAAACACACTCCTTCTCTCATAATGTTACACTATTCTCTAACACCTATACTGCTGGCTACTTATGTAATCACCTTGGATGAAAACAGATGCTTATTGATTATCAGTACCCAAATGGCCATACTATCACACCAGATGTAAAACAGCCCACCTTTAGCCACACTAATCGATATGGGTCCAACTCTAAGCCTTGCTCACTCTTTCAGCATGCAAACCCCAGGCACACAAGCTCTAGAGCCAAACAATATTACAAATTTTTAAACAAACTCCTGAAATTTATCACTAAGTAAAGCCCTAGTCTTATACACCTCTGATATATATATATATATATATATATATATATATATATATATATATATATATATATATATATATATATATACCCCCTCTATCTGCCACCTAAGCCACAAAACTACAATTAGTAGTAGACCTGGCCTGTCATCTCAATATTAGAAGCATTAATAACAAGGTACATGAACTGCATGCACTCCTGGCTGTCCACACCCCTGAGATTCTCTGTCTGTCTGAGACCTGGTTAAAACCTACCACAACTGATAATGAAGTGTTACCACCTGGGTATAACATTCACAGGCTAGACCGTGCTTCCAGGAAGGGGGGTGAGGTAGCTATACTCTATAAATCTGCATTGAATGTGACCATAGATGTTAATTATATACCTCAAATTAATAACTCAGAAATCCTGGCCACTAAATTGTAAATTAACAAAAGTAAATGCATCAACATTATCTGTATGTATATTCCCCCGGGTAATAATATAGCCACACTCGAAGATACCCTACACTGGATTTCATGTCATTACCCTCAAGAAACCCAATTACTTGGTGACTTTAACATAGACTGGGCCACCTGTTCCTCAGAATCCCATACCACCCACATCAACCTGCATGCATTTACTTAAATCATAACCACCCCAACCAGGCTAGGTAATCCCAAACATAAAGAAAGCATACTAGACTGGGTACTTGTAAATAGTAACCCCCAACTGTACACTGCTGGTACCCTCCTCGATTATCTGAGTGATCACCTTCTTACTTATATAGTTAAGCAAAAAGTCATTATTCCTCATCAATCCTTACTTAGGAAAGTCAGAAACAAAGTAAACTTTGACCCTGTCAAATTCAAACAGGAACTTAACTCCTGTAACTGGTCTATGTTAAAACACCTCCCCTTAGAAGAGGCGGTTGCATATTTTAACAATAGATTTCTTGATATCCTTGACTTGCATGCACCTGCCTGTTCTAAGCAAACAAAGGCAAAAACTGCCCCATGGCTGTCTAAAAAATCTAGACTAAAAATTTCCAGCAGAAACAAAATCTGGGCTCTATGGTGCTCCACTAAAGACCCCTACAATCATGTTAAATACAGGCAAGCTAGGAATGAGACTAAATAATCCATTCTATAAGACAAAAAAAATGTTGTTGTTGCTGTGTCTTTCAGCTTTTCCCAGTTAGGGGTTGCCATAGAGGAACTCCGGTCCGCTAATGAGTGGCAGTAGATTTTTACGTGCCGAGTTGCCAGCCCTGATGCACAACCTTCAACGAAGATACGCCCATTCACGCATGTCTCCACACAGAAGACGCTCTAGCTGAGAATCGAACTTGACAGCATCCTACTGTGAGGGGACAATGCTACCGCAGCACCACCACCGCAAATAAGACAAAAAAACAATACTACTGTAATTTACAAACAGCAAACCAGAACAATCCTCAGAAGTTTTGGGCAGGTCTGAATAATCTATTCCATCATGGAAAATGTCTACCCCTATCCCCAACACTACCATTGATAAATGGACAGTTTTAACCATTTCTTTACAGAGACAATTCAAGCCCTAGCTAGCCAACTACCTCCCAACTCCCCTGGCCCTGATAGTACCACTCCTATAAACCTACTCTCTTTCAGCTTCCAATCAGTGTCCACATCACTTATCCATACCTTGCTCAAAAAAATTAAAACCCACCACACTCTCAGCTGATCAACTCCCTGCTGAGTTCCTTCAAAAATCAGCTGATGCCATAGCCTATCCAGTATCTATACTAATTAACCGCACCATAGCAGAGGCAAAAATTCCCACCATTTGGAAAACATCCTATGTAATCCTACTACATAAAGGAGGCTCCTCCACTGAATTCTCCAATTACAGACCGATAGCTATACTTTCTCCACTAGTTAAGATTATGGAAAAATGTATACACAAACAACTCATGCACCACTTAATTCAGAATCACCTCATGGCCGATACCCAACATGGCTTCCGTCCACACCACAGCCCTGCTAGCATTCACCAATACCATTAATAATATTCGTAACAATAATCAAATACCCTCATCCCTCTTCTTGGATCTTTCAAAGGCATTTGACATGGTGGATCACCAAATTTTGATTCACACCCTGCAATCTTTCTAAATACCACTGCCATTTAATGGTTTAAATCTTACCTCAGTGGGAAGCAGCAGGCTGTCCTCTGGCAGAACAAGCTCTCCAACCTATTACCTAACACCTTTGGAGTGCCACAAGGCTCCATATTAGGACCCCTACTGATTCCCATCTTTATAAACAACCTATATACAGTCATCCTAAATGTCAGCTGTATCCAATACGCTGATGATTCCACCCTGATTTGCTCAGCTACATCTCCCTCAGAATTAAGATCTGTTACCCAATTCACCTTTAATACTATAGAAACCTGGCTCTCCGAATGTTGATTGCTGCTAAATCCCAAAAAAACTAAATCTTCAACATAAAGGTCCACACCATTTACCTTCACCATAAATGCAAAAGATGGCATAATAATCATCCCCGACTCCTCTACAAAACTGTTAGGAGTAATAATTGACAATAACCTAAAATCTGACCTTCATGTAAACCAAATGATCAAAACCATCAATAAAAAACTAGGGTCACTGTATAGAATAAAAGCCTTCCTAACCTCTCCGGCTATGGTTGCCATAGCTCACTCCCACCTGCTTTCAGCACTTTTATATGCATCCCCCCTTCTCTCTAATCTAAATAAAACTGTACTTAATAGACTCTCAATCTGTTACAACCACATTGCCAGTTTGCCACTGGCCTACCTTTTAGAACACAACATTGCAGCAACCTTAAACAGCTTAGGTGGCAAGAACTTCCCAGTCTAATCCAATATAAACTTTTGATTATGACTAATAATATCCTCTGTTATCTAGATAACACACCAGCTCTTAAAAATATGATCACCCTCCCCACAACAATCCAAGACTGCTCCGATCCTCAAACAGACTACAAATTAAGACAATTAAAATTAACAATGTAGCAGGTGACTCCCTCTTTATAAACTCTGCAGGCAAAGCATGGAACCTCCTTCCAGCTAACATTACTTTGCTCTCCTCCCTATCCCAGTTCAAAGCTAAACTCAAACAACAACTGGCACTAAACTGGCTTTGCCACTGTAAAAGCCTGGCTAACTCTCACCATGAATGTATATAATCTATTAATCAAAGTACTATTATTTTTTTCCCCTGACTGTTACCGGGGGTAACTCGAACTTGTGATATTGTCTATTTCATGTCTGCTTATGTCATTTGTAAATATCTCATCTGTAATATGTCTTCTTTGTTATTACTTATCTGTCTACCTTGGTAATATGCCTTCTTTGTTATTACTTATCTGTTTCCCTTGGAGCTTTTCTCCCCGGGCCTCCACTTAAAATGGACATTAATCCAATTGCACTATCCCGGTCAACAAATGTAAAATAAATAAATAAAAAATAAAATAAATTACTTTAGGCTTTGTTCAGATTTTTTGTGTTCAAAGGTTGAAAGGTATGCTCAGAACAGCAAGATGGGAGATCCAAAAATACTAAGTCCAAGGTTGCAGATCTCAGAGTTAGTATATATATGTGTGTGTGTGTAGCAGTTGTGAGGGGAAACATATCCCCATGTTAGGAAGAGCAGTGGCCCCCTTGAAAAAACACTTTAATGACATTGAGGATCTGGCAAGCAACACATCTCCTATATCCTAATTCCCCACTTATTCTAGCTGCAACAATGACTCCTTTATGTTTCTCTGAATTCACAGTATACTACAATCATGTTCACCACATACTCATGCTGACTCACATCGCAAACTTTATATTTTGAATGCACGCCAAATTAAATTTTATCGCCCGTGGAAATTTCTCGCATATGAATGAGCTCCTGAAGAACCTTCTGTAAACTTGTTTGCAATGAACTAAGTAACTTTTAAATAACTTTATAAATTACTTGTTAACTTATATCTAATACTGTAAACTTTCTGCCACAAAATGAAAATGTGACTTGTATTTAACTTTATGCTATGAAATAAAATATTTAACTTCAATGTAATCTTTTAAAAAAGCAAGACACATTTTTATTAAATTATCACTTGTAACACAAGCGATCATACGTATATAACATTCAGAACATGGCTCCTTGCCTATACTCAGCATGTTAGCATATTTTTAGTTGCAAACATTATACATCACTTATAATCTATCTAGTCATTGTTAGTCAAATATTACATAGGTCATTTAAATCCTGCCTTCTTTTAAACCTCATTCCTCCCCTGTATGTGTTGTTCCCACCATTCACATTTTTCGTATGTAATTTGCTCCTACACTTTTCTAAAGATCCCATTTCCAGCTCTTTTATCTCTGTTACTATATTCACTACTTCTAGTACAGTTGGTTTAGACTTTGATTTCCATTTTTTATTAACTGCTTTTTTGGCAGCCACTATAATTAGATTCAACAAGGCCTTACTATGTCTAGGCAAGTCTAATTTTGTATCATAGAAAACGTCCCAAGCAGCACTTGACCTACATGATTAATAAATAAGTAAAATAAATAACTATATATATATATATATATATATATATATATATATATATATATATACATACATATATATGGTGCCTCCGTCACACATAAACCCATTATTCATGTAGGTATACCATCATCCATGCCTATTACTCAATACATGAGCACATATTATCACAAGGAATCATCAAATCAAAAAGCACATACATAGTTAATAAATCTGCTTCTAGTCTACCAAGAGCAATCCTTCAGTTCTGTAATTTTTTATTTATTTATTTATTTATTTATTTGTTTATTTATTTATTTATTTATTTCAGTTTGTTAACCGGGAAAGTCCACTGGGCCAAGGTAGCCCGTTTTCAATGGAGGCCCGAGGAGAAAAGCTCCAGACAGAAAGATAATATACAATGTATTAGTACAGCATATAAGAACAACAGTTTAACATTCAATATACAGAAGGACAAAATGTTACATATCTTGAAATGTATGAGCTGAGTCAATCACTTATAAGATATTTACAAAAAACAATAGATTCATGTTCATTTAATACAATACAATTAAGATATTTACAAAAACAATACATTCATGTTCATTTAATACAAATATATGTATTTAGGCAAAGGAATTTTAGAGAGAGGATTTGAAGCTGTGGCAGTGATTGTGAGTAGGATAGAGTAGGGATAGGTGTCAGGAATCAGGTAGGATGGGTACAGAAGCATTCCCAGAGGGAGGAGAGGTAAGAGTGGAGTAGGGCTTTAAAGGAGGGTATGTTTGGGGTGGTTCTAATGTGGGGGGAAGAGAGTTCCATAATCTGGCAAGGGAGAATGATAGTAGAAGTTGCCCTGGTGCATGTAAAGGCTTGTAAAGTTCTAAGAGGTTCTGATTTGTGGATCTAAGTGTTCTATGTGACTGGTGAAGTTTTAGGGAAGAGGAGAGTGATGGACAGTTAGAAGATTTGAAAATCAGCTTGTGTGCTGTAGTTAATTGAATGAAATTTAGGTAGCTTGGGAGATCCAACCAATTTAGAGCATGTAGGGAGTTACAATGGTGAGTAGAGGATTTTCATTATAGCATGAGGAAAGTTTAGATTTTAGGGATGATTGGAGGTTAGAGAGTAGTGAAGCTCCATACAATAGGGAGGGTAGGATGTAGGTGGTAGATAGGAGTTGTCTAGAAGACAGAGAAAGGTAGTGTCTGTGTCGATAAAGCATTCCAAGTTTTTGATATGTCTTTTTAATATTGGTTTGTAGGTGGATGTCAAATTTTAGCTGGTCATCGATAAGGACACCCAGAAGTTTAGTATGGGGAACTATTTCAATACAGGTTTTGTTTAAGCCAAGTATGGAGAAGGATGCTTTGTCAACAGCAGTATGTCTAGAAGGGGTAAAGATCATTATTTTGGATTTGGAGGCATTTAGGGCTAAACGATTGTCAAGCATCCAGAACTCAGTGGAGGAGAAAGCCTCTTGAGTAAGGTTTATTAGTAAGGGAAGAGTTTTGGCTGAGCAGATGATAATGGAATCATCTGCGTATTGCACCAGTTTGGCATTGGAGATCTTTTGGTGGAAATCTTTGATGAAAATGTTAAATAATAAAGGACCCAAGATAACGCCTTGAGGTACACCTGCTGGGGTATGAAGTAAGGAAGAAGTGCAATAGTTCCATTTTACAGCTTGTCCCCTGGCTGAGAGGTAGCTGGTGAACCATTTGATAGAAGAGGAGGAGAGATTAAGATGGGAGAGTTTAGGAAAGCAGAAGCTCAGGAGAGACAGTGTCGAAAGCTTTGGATAAGTCTAGGAAGAGAGTAGAAACTATGTTCCCAGAGTTACGAGCAGAATTAATGATTTTGAGGAAGGAAAGAAGGGCAGTGGTGGTGCTATGTCCTGGTAGGATAGTAGTTAAAGGTGAATACATTTTTTGAGTATCTTAGATACAGGGGATAGGATAGCAATAGGGTGAAAGTTAGAGATTGAACAGTTTGTACCTCCTTTATGGAGGGGGATAATGAAGGCTTTTTTCCAGAGGTATGGTACATAGGACTCCTGAATGGAGCGATTGATTAGGATGCTGATTGGAAGGGCTATGCCATCAGCAGCTAGTTGTAGAAAGTTGGATGGGATGTCATCTGGGGCATTAGAGCAAGGTATTAACTTTTGTAGGAGCTTTTTTATAGTGTGGGTAGGAATGGATTTGAGAGTAAAAGGGGAGGACTCCCGGTTCTTGGGTGTTGAGTTTTTGGTTTCAGTTAAGAGCTGGAGAGGAGGTGGCTGGCAGAAAACAATCAGCCAGCTGTAGGAGAAATGTGGGACCTTACAGGAAGAACAGGAACAACAAAGGTAGGTGGGCTGGAGAGTGTGGGAGAGAAAGGTAGAGAAGCAATGCACAACTTTAAGCAGGCTGGAGGGGTTAATGTGTGAAGAGAGAGGGGGACACATCGGGAGTTATTAACTCAGTAAAAGTGCGGGGTGTTGCAAGTGTTATAACAACAGTATATTGCAACGGAATGCTGTACACATATTACTTGAAATCCCTAGCCTTGCAGCAGGTAACACTCATTATTTTGGTTAATGTTGAAGGCAGCAAGCAAACAAATTGCAAAATATTTTGGTTAATGTTGAAGGGAGCAAGCAAACAAATTGCAAAATCAGTTAAAAACTGCTTAGCGAACTAAAGGACTCAGAAAGTGTGTTTCTCCAAATCGGTCCTATAAACACGGTTGATTAAAAGTAGAAACACAGAGGACCATGAGCATTGACTGATGACTGTTATCCTTAGCACACTATATATCCCCTAGTAGAGGAGGTGGCTGGCAGAAACCAATCAGCCAGCTGTAGGAGAAACATGGGACCTTACAGGAAGAACAGGAACAGCAAAGGTAGGGGGGCTGGAGAGTGTGGGGGAGAAATGTAGAGAAGCAATGCACAACTTTAAGCAGGCTGGAGGGGTTAATGTGTGAAGAGAGTGGGGGACACCTCAGGAGAGAGCAGAACAGGAATAGCAGTGATTCTTCTCAGATGAGTGGATGAGCAGTGCCACCTAGTGGCAAATAATATTTTTATATTGTCTGTAGCTTAGTGGGTGGGTGAGAATAAGGGACAAATAGGGAAATAAAACAAAAACACTAGTAGCAGGTATGTTTTACAAAAATGCAGTACATACACTTCTTTAGAAATATCTTGAGAGAGGTTATCTTTTGCATGCTCCTCAGTGGGTTTAAGAAGAGTCCCTTATTAGAAGTCCTTAATAGGGAGGTTTCTTAGGGTGTAGTGGATAGGGTGGAACGCAGTACGAACAGACTTCTTTAGAAATATCTTGAGGGGGGCAATCTTTTGCAGGCTCCTCAGTGGGCTTAAGCAGAGTCCCTTATTAGAAGTCCTTAATAGGGAGGTTTCTTAGGCTGTAGTGGATAGGGTGGAATGCAGCACGAACAGTGGGGAAAGCCAGCAGCCTACGGTGAGACCAAAACAGCATGGGACACAGGGAATAATTAAAAATGGCGCCACGGCCAGTAGCATCACTATCACCACCTATCACTCGTTCAAGGACAGTGGATGGAGCTGTCCTTATTTATTAGAGTTCTCACAACTGCGTATCTTATCCCAAATGGCCTCAAACATTTTAGTACAAGTCCATACCACTTTCAACAAAACAAATTCTTGCACTGTCAGTAATTACAAGTCTCCTTTTGTGACTCCAGAAGAAGATATTGGATAACTATCCATGTTCCCCCAAGTGGAAGCCAAACCACACACCTTTTTATTAGGGAATTGTTTACTTAATCATCATCATTAATCCACCTATGCATGCAACAGTTGTCATGTCCAGACCTTTTCTGACATAATCAACTCCAGATCCTTTTCCCTACTACAGACCCAAATCTCTTAGACCATGACTGGGATTCAAAGAGAAGTTCTAGAAAGGCTAATTTTGTGGGAGGCCACTAAATGAAGTTACTTGCATCTTTTTAGACAAGTATTAGGCAGTGCAAAGCACTGGTGTACCAAGAAAAGAACTGCATAAGTAAAGAGAAATGCAACAATAACAGGACAAGCCATTCTATGCTGTAAGAAGCAGCATTATGGTAAGGTACACTACACATGACGAGCGACACAGCTCAGGCAAACCAGTAATGTAAAGATAATAAATGCTCATGTGTGTAATGTAAAGCTGCATAGCTGCATCTCACACTCTTCCAGCTCAAGAAGTACAGCACAGCAGCCATCAGATAAAACAATGTGGGTGTTCACAAAGCAAAGAGGCAACCCCATTCATCATAAAAATGGGGAGGAATTGAGGTAAATAAGAAAGTAGGAAAGGAGAGGACAGTAAACAGTGGTAAGTAAGGGTAATTATAAGGTAAGAAAGGTGTGGGGAGTAGGAAGTGTAACTTAATTTTTGGGAAAGGAGTGCCCCTTCTGTAAAATGTACAAAAAGGGGGGTAGGCAGAGAATGTATTGCAATTCAATTGTGGATGGGATGGAGGAAGAAGGGAAGGTATCACAGCAAACAGGCAAACACAGAATACTGAGACAAACAGGCACATTATACACACAAAAGGGTGTGGAGGGAAGTGGATGGACACAGACGTACAGTGGCTGGGCAACTGATGATGAGGATGGTAAGACAAATAATAAAGAATGGAAAAGGACCCATAAGGGAAAGAAAACACCATGATGGGGATAAGGTTATGTCCTGTCTTATTTGGATGCCAGGATGACTCAGATTGCAACAAACCTAAGCATCACTCACTTGTGTGTCCAGTGGTATGGACAGGTTGCTGCCCTGATGGCCAGAAGGGTACAGCCTCCTGTTCAAATGTTCCAATAAACTTAAAACAGCACCACAAAAGTCTTTTTAGCTCTTTGTGTGTGAGGATTCCTGCTTGGTTTTCCTGTTCAAATGTGTCCATTAGCCGCGTCAAAAATGTTCCATATTGCTGAGGGGGGCATCTGGTTGCCAAAATTCTTCAGCAGACAAAAACCTCCATAAGTGATGGCAGGACACCAAGTGAGACTCTGATCTACTTACAGTTGAGGTGCCTTTACTCTTTCCTCACAAACAGACAGGAAAAGCAAGTAAACCCTCCTGGTCAACTTCATCAGGGAAATCATCATCCTCTTGCTGAGTGGCAGACCTGGATGTCACTGGAGACAGAAAGGAGTCAGCTAGCAGAGTGAGATAACTGCTGCTTCATCTTCTCCTTGCCTACAGCTGGATCTGTATGAGGATGACACAATGAGAAGAATTATCATACACACATGCTACAAACACAATAGCAGTTATGCAGTGGATGCGTACAGCTGTCATACACACTGTACTGTCTGTAGAGGTATTCCTGTCTTTTGTTGTACATAAGCATATTCAGCTGCTGCTCCTCTGCCACTTGAAAACAAACCATGTACCCTTTTACACATGTTAAAATACAAGATGACAATGATACTGAAAAATATAGTACTTGGAAAAATGCATAAAGTACAGTTCAGGCTCCCTCTCCTTAACAGCCACCACTCACTGGTGAAACTGGCACACCTTGCAGAGGACCTTTTCAAGAAACCAGAGGCAGCAGGAAAGGTTGTTTTTCCACAATTAAATGTTTTTTTTTCAGGATACTCCAGGTGAAGGTGCCCCCAGGGGCAAATGGGGCACTTTAATGGATGCTGCCCTAGGGGCAGAGGTGATCCACATACTCAGGGTTTCAGAGATCCTTTCTTGAGCAAGCCTTTCCAACACTCCTGAACAGCATTTGACCCCCCCACCCCACCCACCCACAAGGCTGGGAGACCATCATGTCAGATGCCTGGGTGTTGTCTCATTTCCATAGGTTACACAATTTCCAGTTTACCACAAGTCTAAGACAAAATACCACTCCACCAATGGAAGAGACGGAGCAGCAGCAGAAATTTGAGAGCCACTCATAAAATGAGGCATCCAGAAGGTCCCACCAGTCCAGAGAAGATTCAAGGTCTACTCAAAATCCATTTTAATGTCAAAGAAAACACAGGATCTCAGGTCCATTTTGGACTTAAGCAAACTGAACATCTTCATTAAAAAGACCAAGTTCCAGATGGTGACAGCACAGGCCATTTTACCTCTACTAAGGAAAGATGATGACTGAATGTGCTCAGTGGATCTAAAGATGCTTCCTCTCACATAAAGATAACAATGCCTTCCAGGAGGTTCCTGCACTTCAGGCTGGGAGCCAGTCACTATCAGTTTCAAGCATTATCCTTTGGCCTCACCACAGCTCCCCAAGTGTCCAACAAATGAATGGCTAAAGTACCAGCCTGGCTCAGGCTGCATGGTTTCCAGTCATCTCTTACCTGTATGACTGGCCTCTTACAGCAACTTCAAAGGCATCACAGATCCAAGCCAGAGACTCCTTGCTCCATCTGTGCCTTTCCTTGAGCATCACAGTCAGTTTTGAAAATTCATTTTGGAACCTGTTTAAGCTTTAGAGTTTATCTGTTGCAATTTGGACACTACCACCCAAATTGCTAGACTTCCTCCCTCCAAATTGCCATACGTGTGACTTCAGGCTAATTAAATTCTGCTTCTTCAGATGCCACCCCCTTCTTTGGTTGTAACTCTTGTTGGTCTGATGGCAGCTACAATCTGTCTTGTTCCACTAGCCAGGTTCTTCAGGAGGGTTCTTCATTGAACTTTTTCAGTCCAGTGGTCTATAACAACTCTCCCTACGAATTTTCCTGTTCATCTCACTGACATTTGCCATCACCACATCTCATGGTAACTAACATCAGGCCATAATTCTGTAGGATGCCCATTTGTTCTCTCCCAGTTCACAAACTCTTCCCTCCTGGGGTTGAGGGGAGGGTGTTTTGAAGGAAAAGCAGCCCAAGGTACCCATCTGCACATCAGTGGTTTGGAGATGAGTAATGTCCTCCAACACTGCAGTTCTTTCATGACTGCCTCCCCAGAGGTGTGATACCTACCAGATTGACAACATGGTGGTGGTTTGTTACATAAATAAGGGGAAACCAGCCCTATTCCCTGTGCTGAGAGGCAATGATATGGCAATGGGTGATGTCCTCACAGTACTTTCTAACAGCAGTGCACATTATAGGGATTTCCAACATTTCAGCAGATAGGTTGAGGAGGAGAATTGTAATCCATCATTGGCTGTGCAGATTTTCAGCCAGTGGGGCCAGCCATGTTGCAATTTCTTTACCACCCCCTTCAACAGCAAATGCAACAACTTCTTTGCCTTAATCCTTCCAAAGAGTCAGTCACCAAGAGACACTCTACTGCATGCTTGACACACAACTTTCCCTTACCCTTCAATGCCCTTGTTAATCAAATTTCTACAGAAAGCAGTCTATTCCAGAGATCTGTAATCCTCTTCTCAGAAACCCTTCACCACAAAGGTTTACAGTAGTAAGTGGAGAAGATTTGCCATTTGGGCCACTTCAAAAGGCTTGAATCCGTTTTCTGCCCAAATACCTGCAATATTAGATTTTCTAGCTAGTCTTGTTCCTCCTGGGGCTAGCTAATCTACCATCAAAGTACAGCTGGAGTTTGTTTCAAATTTCCATAAGTTAAGATCACATTCCAATCATTTCATTTCGATTGTCTAAAGCCTTTCTGAAGGGTACCTTCCTACTCAGGCCTCCAGTAAGAGATATGATTCATCTTTGTGACTTACCTTTGCTTCTTTAAGCATTAATCAGATCCTCCCTCGAACCAGATACTGCTGTTGACTTAAAAGTTTCTGCCATGGAAAACACTTGTCTTGGTTTCAGTAACTTCAACCAGACATGTTTGAGCTACAGGTTTTATCTTGTATTTTTCTTTATCTTATTTTTCACAAATACAGGTTTTCCTTGCAGACTAATCCTTCCTTCTTGCCTGAGGAGGCCTCTGACACTAACCTGAATCAATCAGTTCAACTATCAGTCTTCTTTACAAACTTCCATAATAAGGGTGACTGCATTCTTCATTGCCTGGATCTCCACCGTCAACTAAGATTGTATTTGGACAGGACCAAACATATTAGGAAATCAGTACAGCTGGGTGAGCCAGAGTTGGCTCAAACCAAGCTCGAGTGTAAGAAGATCATCTCTGGCTTGTATTTCAGCAAGTTAATAAGCCAGAAACGTGCCTGGCCAGTTGACTGCTTCTGTCTCTCTCTCTCTCTCTCTCTCTCTCTCTCTCTCTCTCTCTCTCTCTCTCTCTCTCTCTCTCTTTTGCAACATTCAGGGCAAACCTGCAAACTGTGTGCATTCTGGTTACATCAGATAAGTCCTGTGTTTGGCTGAAACTGCAACACAGAGGGGCTTTACACAGACATATCACGAAACAAAGACTACTGAATAAACAGGAAGCACTGGTCTTTTAAAATGAGAGGCAGAGATATGTTGCTCCTTTTAACTCTGGACTAGCTGATTTTGTGTATTTTTAAAAATAGATCCACAGTTTATAAAACTACTGAAAGAACAAATAACTGAACAACAACCAGAAAAGAATCAGTGAGTAACAGCTCTACTTTCTTAAAATTTAATAAACACAATCCAACTTCTCTAGCGCCTCGCCCACAGCCTTTACAGAGTAAAAAATGTTGTCTAATAAGAAACAGTATATATAGGAAAAATTATTAATTAATACAATTAAACAATTAATCAATTATATCAAGTTTAAAACATTTAAAGCTACAACGATCAAATAAAACTCTGCCAATTACATTCCTTATTCAGTCCATGTGGAGATAAAGTATTATACTTCATGATTAAAACAGATTCCTTTTGTCTCAATACATTTTTTTGAAGTCCAACATTATCAAATTGTAATGGCACATGTTCTAATATAGAAACTTTCATACAATCCATATTGCCATGGTGTTCATTGTTAAAATGTTCTGCAATAGGACTATAGATCCACAATTTGTTTACTCTCTCTTATGCACAAAATAATGCATGTTAATTGATAAGTAATGGAATGTTCCAAAAAAACATACCAAGCCTGCAGCATCCTATTGTCGAAGCAGAATCTCAGCAGCACAATAACTGTGGTGTGTGGACCTGGGTCATTATGCCACAATTCAAAATGAAAACTCTACGGAATAACTGGCATTTATATCACGCTATCGAAAGATGAAATAGCGAATGCTATTTCATCAAACCTAAAATATCTAAACCACATAATATTGAAAATTGAGAACAGCAAATTTTTTCCTTGGGGAAAAAAATTTGCTATTTCCGAAACACATACACACAATTCAATTGCATATCATTTGTTTATTCCATGAAAGGTGTATCCTTACCTAGAAAGCCAAAAGCTCATTCTACTAGGTTAGTACCTACTTAAACTGCTGTTTTTAGTTGTGCTTCCTAAGATGTCATTTGTGCAGTGGCCGCCTGATATAACACTCATCCATTTGTGTCCCATTATAAATTAGACATTCAGTCCAGATCTAGGACTTCTTTTGGCTCCACCATTTTGTGGAATAGTGTCTCCCTGATACCACCCAGTCTGTCTAGCTAAGAACTCCATTCTAAAGGTTGAGGCATACAGAAAAGGCAACAATGCATATGAAAGTTATGTTCTTACCATGGCTCTAGATTCATGTTGCCTTCTTCCGTCCATCTCAAACATTCCTCCCTCCATCCACCCATCCAAGTTCCCCTTGTTTTCTGACTCAGTGAACCTTGCAGACCAGTCTGACGTCTGTACTGAGACCCTTTGGTCTAATTTCCAGCTCCCAATTAGGAGGATTCTGTATATGCAGGTTTGGTATGGAACAGCAAACTCAATCTGAGGGGATTTAGGTAAGGAGAGCATTATGGGAAAGGAGGTGGGGGCTTTGCA
Organism: Protopterus annectens; assembly: GCF_019279795.1. NCBI lineage: Eukaryota > Metazoa > Chordata > Ceratodontiformes > Protopteridae > Protopterus > Protopterus annectens. The sequence continues at coordinate 1,521,015,135 of NC_056744.1, forward strand.
GCTGAAGATTCTGAAGTGTCGGACTCAGATCTGATCTGATAACCTATAAGTTGAGACAAACAGAAAACTATATGGATCAAGTATTATGGTAAGTACATACCTTTTGTTTTCTAACATAAACAGCCAAGAGCAAAAAAAATCATGGACCATAGACATTGCATTCTTTAACTGTATCTACTTTCTGTAGCGATAAGTGTTCTCCTGCAGTAATACATCTTTAAACATGAATGTATTCAGGCATGCATTCTTCCTGTTCAGTGTCTGCTGAAGACCACATGTTTTTTCTATAGGGTTTTACACTGCACTAGACCAAACAGAATGTTTTATACTATCACATTAAGGGCACGATCCCATACATATGTATACACATAATTAATCTGCGACATCGCTCCTTCAGTGTACTCACCATTCACTGGTACAGTATGGTATGAATGTGAATAGCAGACTACTGAACATGCAGTTGACTAGTACAGTGTAATCCCTATTAGATTAGTAAACTCAAGAAGACTAACTGCCCACAAACTGCACTAATAGTACGGATAGATGCTATAAATGTCTACATGGTATAGTAAAGTTGTTACACTGTAAACATGGAAAGAATGGCTCGAGTCCCATACCTTCAGACTCCATGTTTAATCTGGTTGATGATTAAAATCTAATTCAATAATCTTGTGTTACTATGTCACTCCCAGGAAAGGGGCATCTAATCTTGTTTGCCTCACCTGCGTAACAAGCATGCACAGGTAAAAAAAAACAAGTAAGCAAATTGGTCATGCAAATTTCACAATATGTTAGTTTGCATTGTGTTGGATAAGCAGTGATGTATGGATAGCACAACTGTGTAAGGAAATAGCAGATGTTCAAGTAAAATCACTACTGCAGCACAGTGTTTTGGGAGCTCAGCCTTCAGCACAGCCCAATATTAGGCCCAACATCCACTGCTTTAACCCCCCCCCAACCCCTGCTGTGTTCGGTTCTTTTTTGCTCAAGGAGGTCTAGGCATAGCAGTACATTGACTTTCCCTTTTCAGACCTCCAGAAGATATGGTTATGTGTCAGGACCACTCAACAAACTTCATTGTAGAATGGCTCATACATGACCTGTCTCCCTGGCAGTAGGTTACATTTACCAAGGAATGCAGGTTTTCTGCAAATACAGTGATCATGAGAAGCATAGTAGATGTATGTGTGTGTGTGTGTGTGTGTGTGTGTGTGTGTGTGTGTGTGTGTGTGTGTGTGTGTGTGTGTGTGTGTGTGTGTGTGTGTGTGTGTGTGTGTGTGTGTAGGACAGGGGGTTGAAATGATACCCACTGCAGTCCTTGGATGCTCACAGTTACAGAAGAGAAGATGGAGAAAGGGAAGATCCTAATCAAACATCTAGTACTATGGTAAGTTGTTTACACAGTTGCACTATATTTATCGCATGGATTATTCTTGCAGTTACAACTTTTGTGAAGATTTCCAAAGCTTATGTAAAATGCTAGATATATGGCTATTTTCCTATGAAAGGCTGCAGGAGGCCATACAGAACAGCAGCAGCAAAACCCAGACACCCTCTGGCTATACTATCCAGGCTGTAATTTTTAGAAAAGGTGTGCACAGGGGACCATGTGACTGAAGTCAGGATGATCTGGGTAGGTACCACTTTAATAAAAACAGTAATAGCTGCATAGGCCTTAATAGAGTGCAACCTGACTTACCCTTGCAGTCTTTTCATTGGCAGAGTAGCAGAAGGTAATTCTGTGAGCTAGCAATTTAAACATGGTATATTAAAAGATTGGATTTACCTCCTTATTTGTAGTGAAAGAGCAAAAATTGCTCAGGTCTCCTCAGATCCTTGGTGCTAAGTGGGTAACATTTCAACTTATGCATATAACCAAAGAATGTAAAATCCTATTGCCCCTATTCTGGACAGCAGGAAAAAGGAACTGGCAGTTGAATAGTCTCGTTCAAAGTCAATTCTCAAAAAATTCTGGCAGAGAGGAAGGGTATATATAAACTGAAAATACCCTTGTGGAACACCAAGAATCAAGGTCTCTTTCCTCATGAGAGTCTGAAGATCAGAAATTCTCGTGGCTGATGTTACAGTCAGTAAAAATACCATATGTGATGTCAGCTCTTTAAGAGGAGTAAAGGCTGCTGGTTCAAATGCAGACTGGATTAAGACTTCTGCTTCACATTCAAATACCATGGTCAAGCAACTGCTCTCTAAAGTACTGAAAAAGTGTTTAACTGGTAATAGTGAAATCAGTGGGGGATGTCCAGTGCTAGGTAAGCTGATACTGCAGACAGATGCATCTTTAATGATAAATAAGTTAAACCTGATGCAAAAAGGTTTTACAGGTGTTGTAGAATCAAGTTCATTCACACCAAGCTGGGGCCCTGATTCCTCCTTTGGGACTAGTAGGAAACTTTTTCATTTAAAAAAAGTAGATCTTCCTAGTGCTTGGTCTAATAACCTTTCTCATGACTTTTAACACATCCTCCAAAAAGTGAGTAAAGGGTAGCAAAATCAAATCATCCATCAATTTTAGAGTCTGCAGGGCCGAGTGTAGAGGTGCACATGCTGAGGTAGGGCTACTGGTTGCACCACTATCACCTGCATCAGAAGGGAGAACCACTGATGCTTACACCAAAAAAGGACGATTAGAAGCATTTTCATCCTCTCCTACCTTATCCTCTGAATCACTCTGTGGAAAACGGAGTGGAGGATCAGCATGCAGAAACAGAACTGCCTAGTTGATGAAGGCTTCCACTACTCAAGCCTCCTGAAAGGTGATTCAATGCACAGCTTCCTCCACTATGTTCATAAACTGGGCTATTGACCCAAAGGTCTTTATAAACCTAGCTGTGTGTACCTAATATAAAGGATCTTGCCTAAACCTGAGATCTTAGTTAGCAATGACTGCCCATATCTAGGCGGGTCATAGGTGAAATCACCGGCAGGAATTAATGGTTTCCCATCCAGTCTACTCTTAAAATGGGTCATAGAGGGGCTTTGTTTGATATGAATTGGTAGCCTATTTCAGAGGACTGGCAGCCTCTGAGAGACATATCTTTCCATCCGGCAGGTCCTATTTATGTTGCAGATCAGGTTAAGGTTCCTGCAGCGGATGACCCTTGTCCCATTTGACTTGTGGATGTGCAGAATTTCCATTAGGTATGAATAGGAGATTGCTCTGTAGGCCAGGCACAAGTCTCCACTAAGTAGTCTGTATGCTACTGAGTACAGTGATAGTGACCTCAGTGTGTCAATGTATGACATAGGTTCATAGGTTGGTACTAGGCTATCGGCCCTAGAGCCTATATAAGTCTAGCCATAACAATTGCCTGGATATTTCTTCCCACAATATTTACTTCCCTGGACCCCTGTCTAGCAGGGTGACTGATGTGATCCCCGGGGTGAATTTCCTATCTCCCATCCAATAGTCAAGGTTCCTTTTGAAGAGGGCCAAGGAGGCGCTCTGCTTGACATGTATGGGCAGTCTATTCCAGAGTATGGGGAATCTCTTGGTCAGGAACCTATCCCTCCAGCATGTTTTGTTCATTGTGATGACAGGGTTTAGATCCCTGGAGCGTGTGGCTCTGAGGGATTGGGATTTCTTTAAGTGGAGCATGTCCAACAGCTCAGGGTTAGACATGGCTTTGTATGTTAAGCAGAGATCACCTCTGAGTGGACGATATGCCACAGAGTATAGCTGATGTTTTTTTAGATGGTCAGCATAGGGCATCTGCTTTAGGCCTGGGATTCTTTTAGTGAGGTATTTCTACGGCCTTTCCAGCTGTTGTAGATGTCTTGTGAGGTACATACGAAATGGGGTGTTGTACTCTCTAATGGGTCTAATGAGGGATGAGTATAGTGGGACAATGACCTCCTTTTTTCTGGATGAAAAGCCCTTTATGATGAGGTGTGCCACACAGAAGAATTTCCTGACTGTTGTGGCGATGTGGTTATCAAAGGTAAGACCACTGTCCACCTGTGTCCCTAAGTGTCTCATCACAATTTCGGTGTTTAGTGTACTGCTACCTATGTGGTAATTCATGGGTACATGTTTTTTACCAAAGGGGATAACTATACATTTCTTGGCATTAAGCTTGAGCCCATGGCTCTGGCACCAATCATCTGTTTCTGTAAGGCCCTTTTGTAGAATATCCACATCATTTGCGGATTCAGTAATGGCTCCAGTTTGCAGTAATCTGCAGACTTTGTTAGCCAGAGTCCCTTAGTGCTGGCCTGTACTTCAGAGATGTAGACGCCAAACAATAGCGGTCCCAGGACTGAACCCTGAGGTACTCCACTTGTCACCTGTCTGGAGCTGGATTTGGAGTCGGCTACTTTTACAGTCTGGGTTTTGTCAGTAAGCCAGTTGGCAACCCATCAAGTGATGTAGGGATTTATGCCCAGCTTAGTAAGTTTATCTATGATTCCAGAGTGGGGGATGGTGTCGAAGACCTTGGCGAGGTCCAGATAGGCTGTGTGGACTACCTTACCCTCGTCCACATGTGCTGGAGACCCTGGTTAGAAATCTCTGAGGTCTCTCAAGTTGCTGCAGGTGCTTGGTAAAGTACATACCAAAGGCAGCATTATACTCAATTACTGGCCTGATGAGGGTCGAGTACAGGGGTGTTATGAACTCTTTCGCTCTTGAGGCAATGTAGAATCCCTTCCTTATCACAGTAGACACATGGTTGTCAAATTTTAGGCTACATCTACTTGCTTTCCCAAGTCTGTCACTACTGAGTTGTTACTTAGTATATTATTATTTATATGATAGTCTGCAGTGATATCATTTTTACCGAAGGGGTTGATAATGCACTTTTTAGCACTGAGTTTGAGTCCATGGCTTTGGCACCAGTCACTGGTAAGTCTCTCTTGAAGTATATTGACATCATTTGGTGATTCAATGATTGCACCTAATTTATAGTCATCTGCAAACTTAGTCAGCCAAAGCCCCTCTGTTTTGGCCTGAACTTCTTAGAAATATGTTCTAAACAATAGGGGGCCCAGCACTGACCCCTGTGGAACTCCACTAGTGACAGGTCTGCTGGTTGAGGTAAAGTCCCCAACTTTGACTGGTGATGTGTCAGTGAACCAGTTAGCAACCACCTGATGAAATAAAGGTTGATATTCAACTGGGAGTGTTTATCAATAATGTCCAAATGCGGGATTCTGTCAAAGGCGTTGGCTAAGTCAAGGTAGGCTGCATGCACAGACTTGTCTTTGTCTATGGCTTTGGTGATATTTTCAAAGAAGTCCACCAGGTTTAATAGGCATGACCTGCCTTTGACAAAACCAAACTGTGTCAAATCAAGGGTTTGGAGATCACCTATATCCTTATTTATAAGGTCAATAATGATTCTTTCTAGGGCCTTAAAGATAAAGCCGGTTAATCTTATGGGTTTGTAGTACCCAGAGTCTGTTGCTGTACCCCCTTTATAAAGGACCATGACGGCTACTGTTTTCCATTCAGTAGAAACAAAACCAGTACTCAAACTGTGGTTGAAGAGAGTACCTAATGGAGTTGCTAACTCATGTTTTAGACCATTGAAATGCAACCTGGGATGCCATCTGGTCCGATAGAGGCCATGTTTTTGGCCTTGAAGAGAGCATGAATGACTTGCTCTTTGGAGATGCAAGATGGGGGAGATGTAGAGGGGAATGCTTTGTGGAATGTTTGGAGGGGACAGGGGAGTGGAATTTTTGCTAAACCTGTTAGCTAGCAGGTTAGATGTTTTTGCAGGATCAGTGTGTGTGTGTGTGTGTGTGTGTGTGTGTGTGTGTGTGTGTGTGTGTGTGTGTGTGTGTGTGTGTGTGTGTGTGTGTGTGTGTGAGATGCCATCCTCAGCACACATCTGGGTCCTGCCTTTTAGATTATGGATATAGCTGAAAAATGCCTTATGGTTATCCTTAGCTATGGCTGCTAATTTTTTTCAAAGTTGCCCTTAGAGGATTTTACAAATTATCTTATTTGTTTGTTCAAGCAGAAGAAGGTGTTCTTCCAGTGCTGGGACCTCTCTTTTTTTTCTTAAACAGCAACTTCTCTCTTGTTTTACAACTCATTAATGCTAAATGTCCACCAGGGGGCTTGATTTTTCTTGAGGATCTCATTTTGATCCTATCAGGTACAGCTGTGTCAATACATTTGTATAACTGTATAAGTGTTTGTACAGGGCATTTGTGTATACCTTAGTATGGTTGCCAATGCCATCTGTGGGAAAAGGAGTTTGGAAATGATTTATGCCATCCCTTAGGAAGGTGCAATTAGCTTTGGTGAAAAATTTTTAGCATGAGCTCACCTAGCAGGGGTTCAAGTATTATAGCTACTTCAAATGTGACTGATTTGTGATCAGATTTAGCTAGTGAGGTTCCTATACTTGTGGTGGTGCAATGGTCACCCATATTAGTAAGGACCAGGTCAAGAATATTTGAGCCCCTTGTGGGTTTGCATACTGCTTGTTCCAGGGCATTATTTATTTATTTAACATCTGTTTACCAGGAAAGTCCAACTGGGATAGAGCCCATTTTTGGCAGAGGGCTGGGGAGAAATGTTCCAGAAGCATGTCTTTGGAATGTGGGAGGAAACCGGAGCACCCAGAGGAAAAAAACAGATGAATGCAGGGAGGACATGCAGACTCCATATAGAAAGAACCCCAGCCAAGAATCGAAGAGAACCTCTTGCTTTGAGGTGACAACACTAACCTCTGCACCACTGCATCACCATAAACAAAGGCTGCACACCCTGTCCTAGAACCCAGGACAATCTGCACTTCAGCCTAACACTTAACACCTTCTGCCACAGCAGCAGTTAACCATTAGTGTTAACAAAGTCCAGAAACCTTTGTGCAAGCATGTTGGCACTCATATAAGTCTCCCAGTCAAGGAAGGGATAATTAAAATCACCCATGACTAGAGTGTTTGGTTGTTACTTGATTGACTCAAGTAGGTGAAAATAAGCAGCATGGGTATCTTGGTTGACTGAAGTGGGACTATAGCTAATGATGACTTGAAGTGGTATCTTACCCACAGTTAGTTGAACTTGGAGTAACTCCAGTGGAGTTCTCCTGTCTAACCAGTCTAGAGGTGTATTTATCTTTGATGAAGATAGATACTCCTCCTCCTTTGGTTCTCACATGATCATTTTGCAGGCTGAAAGTGTAGAAGGCATTGTGGCCTTGCAAGGCCAGGGTACTCTCTGCAGCCCTGAACCAAGTTTCTGTAATTGCACAGACATCAACATCCTCCAGGGAGTGCAGTACTTCCAGAGAGTGCAGTTTCTGATTTAAACTCCTAGCAATTAGCAGCGTAACCTTTAGTTTATTTGTGAGTGATATTTTCACAATGGAAATTTTGTTTTTGAGACCTTCCCTAAAAAAAGCACTATAGGGGAGGCAAGTGCCTTAGCCAGTAACCAAAGCCTAGAGGTGATAGGTGAAGATCATCTCTGGCAAAGCAGTGTGGTCTATCAACCATGTCATCCCAGGCTAACAGGAACTGGATCCCCTTAGAATGATACCAGAAACTAAGCCAATTGTTGAAGTCAATCATTTTTTGTTTATATTGTGGTATCATCCTGGATGATGGTAAAATGCTGCTCAAGGCTAGGGACACACCTGCTTGGGACACATACTAATAGAGCACAATTATATCTCTCATCATACAATCCAGTGAGGTATGATTCCAGTCAATCACACCAACATGAAATATGATGGAGTCATAACGGCACTTGTTGTTGAGAGACTTGAGTACATGTGTCATCTGACAGATCCTGGCACATGAAAGACAGCTGACCATAACCTTCTCCTTGTCCAGCCTGGCAAGTGGGACATCTGTGTGTCTCACAATGGAGCCACCTATGACTAAACAATTTGGTTTAGATGCACTTTGCCTTAGGGGCTTATTTGGTGAGACACTGGTGCTTGTGTTTTTATGTGTTTTGAGTGCTGTAATTGTATTAAGTGCAGCGTGTTTATGTTTGGAAGGTCTCTGGTGTTGAGGTAAGTTTCTTGTGAGTACCTCAGAGTACGATGGTTTATGTGTTGAGTGCAAGCTTTGTGTATGAGGTTTAGTATGTGAGCTGACAACCTCTTCACTGTTACTGTTCTGTACGGGAGACAGCAAGGATTCCAATTTCTTAGTGTAGATGCACCTCTCACAAATTGTACTCGGGTGATTTAGGAGTAGAGGGTTTTCAGTGTACATGAGGCAGCTGCTACAATGGCCTCAGGATACCTATGCCAATCAGGCTGGTAGGAGAAATGGACGGAAACTGACCATTCATAATGCTAGGTTAAATCCTGTTTTCACAGAGGAGAGAGAAAATGGAGGGGTGTGTGGTATAACTGGGTGCTCTAAACGTGGTCTATACTAATGGAGTGCTCTATAAAGGGTCTATACTAGTGGGGGTTCTATAAATGGTATGACACTATTGTAGAGTTGATGGTTTTGGGAATGCTTAAGGGACAAAAGCACAGCTGAAGTGCTCTCTGAGCAGCTAAGCACAATTTAAGGACTTCTCAACCGGATCCCGGGCAGCTACTAAGGGAAAAATGTATCTATTGAAGTTTTTGTATCTATAACCCCACTGTTTGGTAGTGCCCAATGGTGGGTGGAGGTGCGCTACGCGTACACAGACAAAAACAGCAGATCACTGGCTGATCGCCTAATTCTGTGAAGCTGTGTTAAACCAGTGAGCAAACTGAATTAAACAATTTAAGCAATAGAAAGGCTCAAAACTGAGCCCTGTGCCAGCAACCTTCAATCAAATGAGTCCTAACTGCACTCTCTTGCTACAAGGGTGCAGGGTGCCCTCTCCAAAAAAAAAGATACCAGCTCAAAAAAAATTAAACAGAACCAGATTCAACAGTTCTGAATCTAGTCTATGGTACAGCAGATGAAAAGTGCAACAAATCAACAAGTACATTTTCACAAACTCAGCAATAGAGCAAAAATACAGAGTAGGTTCATAGGTTCATAGGTTCATGAGCAGTGACACTGAGGTAATCCCTGGGGTATATCTCGACTCCCATCCATTGGTCAAGATTTCTCTTGAACAAGGCCAGCGAGGTGCTCCTGCCTCACATATACGGGATTTTTATTCCAGCATAGGGGTGGGTGATGAATCTATAGGTCACCTCTGAGCAGCGGTGTGCGACTGAATAGAGCTCCAGCTGCTGCAAGTGTCGGGTCAGATACATTCCGAATGGGGCATTGTACTCAATCATTGGTCTGATGAGTGATGAGTATAGGGAGACTATGACCTCCTTGATCAATGACAGACTACTATCAACCTGGGTCCCCAGGTCCCTGATAACTTCTTCTGTACTCAGTGGATTGCCACCTATTTGGTAGCTAGGTAACCTTGTTTTCCCCCAGAGGTATGACTATGCATTTTGGCATTTAACTTGCAGTCATCTGCAAACTTGTGTCAGCCACTGCAAACTTTGTCAGCTAACCTCCTGTGTTTAAAGTAGATGCCAAACAAGAGTGGCCCAGGACTGAGCCCTGTGGTACACCACTTGTGACAGGCTTTGAGTCTGACATACCCATCTTGTGATGTATGGGTTAACATTTAAGCTGATGAGATTGTATCAAAGGCGCTGTATGGACTGCCTTTCCTCATCAATGGCTTTGGTGACTGTTTCAAAAGTCAACCAAGTTTAAAAGGTATGATCTGCCTTTGACAAAGCCAAACTTATGTCTTTATTTATGAGGTCCATTATGATCCTCTCCATGGCTTTGCAGATAAGGCTTGTCAAGCTAATGGGCCCGGTAATTTGGGAGTGGGACCACAGTTGCAGTCAGAGGTAAGACTATGATTAAACAGCTGTCCTAGCTGTGGGTTTAATTCCTCGTTGAGTTCGTGGAGCACACAGCCGGGGACACCATCAGGTCCCATGGATGCTGTGTTTTTGCTTGGAGATGTTTGGGGCTGCAATCGCTTGGTATAGATATCTCCTTTGGGGAGGGGGGGAGAAGTTGCACTGAACCTGTCAGCCAGTATGTTGGCAATGTCTGTAGGATCAGTAATCTTCATATCATTTTGAACTAGTTCTGAGCATATCTGGGAGTTTCCTCCCAGGTTTCTAACATAGCTAAAGAAGGCCTATGATTGTCTTTTGAGTCTTTAGCTATTTTTCTCTCGAAATTTGCTTTGGATGATTTTATGAGAGCTCTTAGTTTTTACTTATAGTGATCTTTGTTGTAGAGTTTGTTTATGGCTGAGGTCCACCAGAGTGGACGCTGCCTTTGGTGCACAAGAGTCTTTGTTTTGCTTGGGATTGCCTTATCCATGCAGTCCTGCAGGTGCTGGTAGAAGGCATTTGTAAGTGATTCAGCGGCTTGAGTACTGTTTTCCGTCGGCTCGGGGCCTTAAAGGAGACCACACTAGTCTTTAGAAGTGTGAAGTCGGCTTTTGAGAAGTTCTTTACTGTGGTCTTTTTATTTCAGGTGATTAGTTTGTGATCTGATCTCACCAGTGAGGGGTATACTTCGGTGTTGAACATTGTGCTCCCATGTTCGTGATGATGAGATCAAGTATGTTTTCTCCTCTTGTGGGATGGTGACTAGTTGTTCCATGGCATTTGAGTTTATGAATTCCAGGAACTTTTGGGCTAGGGTGTTTGGGCTTGAGTAGTGTTCCCAGTCTATATTAGGGTAATTGAAGTCACCTAGTATGATGGTGTTTGGTGATACATTTATCCCTCTAGTGTTTTCAGGAAGGCCATGTGAGGTTCCTGAGTTTGTGAGGGTGGCCTGTAACATGCTACAATTTGCAGAGCAGTCTTGCCTATGGTTAATTGCACCTGGATGGTCTCCGATGCATCGTGCGTTGCCACCAGTCTTGAGGTGTGGGTGTCTTTGATGAATATGGATACCCTCCTTTCTTGGTATTGTCCGGATTTTGGGGAAACCTGATAGTGCTGGGGTGCTCTCAGGAGCCTTGAACCAGGTTTCTGTCACTGCACAGACATCGATGTTCTCCATACTGAGAAGGGCCTCTTTGAGATTTAGACTTCTGGCATTGAGCAGCATTACCCTTAGTTTTTTCCTTTTTGTGTTCTAGGGTGGTAGGTTTAGAATTTGAGCCAAAAGGCACTATGGGGTGGCAAGAGCCTTTGCCAATATCCGAATCCCAGGGTGACAGGTGCAAGCCGCCCCTTGGGAGGCGTGGCTTGTCCAGCATGTCATCCCAGGCAGACAGACATTTTGAATGACACCAGAGTTTAAGCCAATTGTTAAAGCTGATCATCTTATCTCTGTATTGTGGCATCATTCTTGGTGAAGGTAGGATACTGCTCAAGGTCAGGGTCATACCTGCCTGGGCTACATAATCAGAGAGCTCCTCAATGTCTCTTTTCATGTAGTCCGACAATGACTGAGTCATATTTGTACCTGCTGTTGAGAGACCTGAGACAGGCAGCTTACTGTGACCTTCTCCTTATTCAGTCTGTGTGTCTGACTATGGAGTCACCAATGACTAGTGTGTCTGGCATTGTGTTTGGCCCTGTGACTGTTTGACACTCTGACTGTGAGGTCTATGTGTTGCAGGTGTTGTGTTCTGAGGTGGTGGTTGTTTGGGTGTCTGCTTTGGTGGCCTCTGCTGTTTTGGTAGATTTTTGATCAGAGCCGAGTATGTCTTTGTGTGTTTATGTGTATGATTTGAGGTTGTGATGGTACTATGTGAGACTGGGTCTATAGTGTGTGTGGTAACCTTCTCCTCCTGACTGGTCTTGCCAGTCCTATGTTGAGAGAGCTCAGCCTCCAGTTTGGTTTGTGGGAGGAGGAGAGGGTTGTTCAGGTACATGAGGCAATTGTAACATTGCCTCAATATTGCTAGAAGGACTAGACAAAAAACTTTAAAAGAGATTCCGGGACGGAGTGACCGAGAAATGGGTTAGTACTGTAGGAGCAAGTGCTAGGTTTAACAGATAGAGAAAAGTCTACTTGGAGTCAAGTAGAGATGATCTTTAGGTATTAGAGAAAGTGCTAGTAACAGGGATGCTTAAAGGTAAGATTGAAAAGAATGCACTCTGCAGTGTGCACTAGAGAAGTTAGATATGAAAGTAGGTAACTTGAGTTTTCCCTGTTTAACAAGTTAAGGTTTAGTGGAGAGTTACTATTTTTAAAACAGCAAGATGGACTTTTGTATTTTGGTACTATGAAATACTGTAGGATGGCCAATAAATTTAAATAATTGAACAGTGAAAGTAGAGAGAAATGAGATATATTGTCAGATTAACATAAGAGGCGGGCAACTAGAAAGACAGTGGTATTTAACAAGACAACTTAAATGGGTGGGAGGGAGGGGAAAAATTCTGCCTGACTCAGAACAGAGAGAGCTGTGGTCTCTTTTGAAGTTTTAATATGCTGCTAAACAGAATGCAAGCAAAACACAAGGTAAAGAAAACAAACTACAGTTTTCAAAATATAGAAAGGCAATACAGAAATACAAAAAATAACAGCAAACTAACCTTTCCTTCACAGCAAAATACAGCATACAGTTGTACTTATGGCTAACAGAATGTAAAAGATTCCTTGGATTGCACAGATGAATACAGAAGAACAATGGATGTTCATCCAACTCTGTGGAGCTGTGTTAAAACAGTCAGCGAACTGAAGTAAACAATTTAACCAATAAAAAGCTCAAAATTGAGCCCTGTGCCAGCATCCTTCAATCAGATGAGTCCGAACTGCACTATCCTTCCACAGGGTGCAGGGGAGCCCTGTCCAACAAAAGATAGCCTGGTTTAGTGCTCAATTTAACAAACATTACCAGATTCAGCAGGTCTGAATCTAGTCTATGCTACAGCAGACAAAAAGTGCATCAAATCAGCAAGAACAGTTTAAAAAAATCAGTAATATAGCAAAAATACAGTTTAAAAGTGCACAATACAGTATAAAATTGTGCTTAAGTTAGCAGAATGCAACAAATTCTTTTTATTGTACAGAAGAATACAGCAGAGCAGTGTGTGTTGCTCAAAGAAATAAAAAGGTCTATTTCTGCCGCACACTACTTGTAGGTAAGATCTGAAAAGATAATGCAAACATCCATTCATATAAGTTTGCAGCTCTCCTGTTTAACTAATTACTACCTATGTGGCTTAGAATGTTACACCTCTAGCATCCCATGCACATCTTTGCATTCCAGTGCATTTTCTGAAAAAATCACTTTAAAAAGTTTAAGAAATATTTTGCAAAGTATAAAAACTCTTAAAGTGCACAAATAGTAATGTTATCAGTAGAAGGATTCTTTACAGTGACAATCTTTCCATAAATACTATAATATATTTGAATGCACACAAATCCTGAATTATATTTTTTGCTACTTTCATGAACAAATTGCCATATCCTGGAAGCTGCACAACTTAGGTATTGTAGAACACTTTGGTTAACCAGACAAAGTTTCACATACCAACAAGAAATTGAATAAATTGCATTCTGGGTGCATTTTTTAAATATATTTAAAGAAATATTGAAAACATATGCTTAACTGTATAATTAGTACAATAAATAACAATGATTATCCTTCAAGATGTGCAGCTTATGTTGCAAATATTAAAGACAAGTTTTCTTCAACAATATTTAAGATTTTGCCTGATGTCATGTAAGACTTTGTAAATCTCTCACCATGGCATTTCACACTATAACCCTCAGCAGTATTTAGGTTTCCCAGTTATGAATATATGAACAAAAGGAACAGCAGGAGTCTCTGGAGTGTTCAAACGTGAAACCTCCAAATACATCTTTTGGGTACTGAGGCTGTCTAGCTTAATTTGACATGTGTCCTCATTAAAGACAGGTTCTCCCCAGATGAAATGATGCCCTATAGTGGAAACCCAAAATACAACATGCCCTCATTGTGGTGGGAGTCACAAGACCCTAGGATGACTGGATTTGTTAGGCAGGACAACCTTGGTCTCCCATGTCTTTTCTTGAATGCATTTTCTTAGACAGAGGCTTCCCAGAGGCTTTGACGGAGAGCACAGCAGCCTGGAACCAGGCACACACCTAGTTTTTGCTCCAAGCTAAAGGAGACCCTGAGCTCCTCCCCTCTGATGAAGCAGAACAAAGAGAGTATAAATCTTTATTGGAATATGTTTCTCCCACACCATGCAAGTATTTACTTTGAAAAGAGATCCAGAATCAGAATCACTATCAGACATAAGATATGAATAGCTAAATATAAATAAAAGACAACAAGGTCCACTATGTTATAATTAACTGTCTCCTGGAAGCAAGCTAACTGAGAGACTGATGAAGTTAGTATCATTCACAGATAACACACTGCCTGACTTCCTTATGTGGCAGCAAGAGGGAGTCAGCAGAAACCTAGGGGTTAGGTTGAGCTCTGGCATTCAAGATGGCTGATCAGGCTATCTGCAGGCAGGATATCTGAACAGGTAATGAGTGAATAGTGTGATGAACATCTGAATATGGCATAGGCTTGCTCTTCTTTATGCAGAGCATTACAACATGCCTGGGGATGAGTTGTCAACTTGGCTGGGAGAATGTACAAAGCTCTGCAAGTTAGGTCAGATGTTGGACCTGCCTGCAGCTGAGTTCTCAAACAATATGACTGCAGCAGTGATCCATATGAAGAACATCTTGAGTCACTATATTTTATCATGTGCTCTTTCTCAACGTACAGCATGAAAGTCTCTTTGCATTCAGATAAAATAGGGCATCAGGAATCTGCCTGAGTACCTGCTTTATGTGATTTTTCTGGAATGGTAAGATTTATCCAAGCAATGATTTTCTGTACTCATAATGACTTATAACAAAGACTGGTGTCATTATTAACTATACATAAGAAATTAATTATAGAACTCTAGATTTTTTTAAAGATGAAGAAATGCCTTTTCAGAGAGTTATATTTATACACTGAATAACATCAATATCTAGCACAGGCAAAGCTGCTTTTGTCATTTGACAAAACTGTAACATTAAAGAACCTGAATAACTGAAAAAAATACAGTTGTGTAAGTAAACTTAACCATAATAGCAGATGTCCAAATAACCCCTGATGCAGTAACCTTAGCTTCCAAAGTTTCAGGGCACCTTCCGCGCACCCAAACTGTTAATCGACTCAAGTCAAGCTGTCTAAAAGATGGGTTTGGGCACCAAGCCCTTCAGAGCTTTTATAGCAACTGAAAGAGAGAGGTTAAGCCCTGAGAGGACACTGCTAGGAAATGAAAAAATTCATGCCTACACACTGACATAAAAAGACACAAAAACATTGGGATGGAAGGTGAAGTGGCTACAGCAGCAGTGATCATTTGAACATCTACGTTTATGATAAGTTTAGTTACACAGCTGTACTTTGCTCTCCGTATTAATCACTGCTTCAGTAGCCTAAGCTATATGGGTAAGTTACCATAGCTTAAAATAACTGTGAGGTGGAAGGGGAAGGGTCCAGGAACCCTTGGCATGTTCCTAACAAAGCCTGTCCTAAACATGGAGAAGGAATCCTGTTTATAGTGCTTTGTAAATGTACGCACAGGGGACCAAGTTGTTGCAAACACAATACTTCTAGAGTCCAGCCTTTTCCAAAAAGCCATTGATGAAGCCTAGGCCCTGATAGACTGAGCCTTGACCCCTCCTGGAATAATTTTGTTGCGGTTGGAATAACAAAAGTGGTAGCCTTTTGGAAACAATTTGCTTTGATATAGGTTGTCACTTCTTACCTTCAAAAGAAATGAACAATTAAAAACTTGTAAAAGATTTTGTTTTGTCAGTATAGTACCCGAGTTGTCTGTAGACATCCAAGGTATAAGGTATCATTCTTCCTTCATTTTTTGGTTCTGGAAAGGAAACAGTGAGATGTATAGATTGGATTCAGGTAAACTCGCATACCACTTTAAGTATAAAAGAAGGATTTGTTCTCAAAGAAACCATGTCTCTGTGGAAGATGAGACAAAGCTAACCCACCATAAGAACTTGCCACTCAGATTTTCTTCTTGTAGAGGTCAGAACAATCAGCAAAACTGTTTTATTTAAGTTAAGAACCTCAAGGCAGTCAGATGAGCTGTTTCAAATGTAGCATGTTCTAGCATCTGTAACACAAAATTAACATACTAAGGTGGAGATGGGGAGCAAGATGGCTGCAGTTCTGTGAGCATTGCTAATACCTAGCTCTCTGAAATACCCTGAATAAAAATCAATCCAGAAGGCACCGAAGAGCAAAAATCACAGAAATAAAACCAAAAGCCTACTTAAGACATACAACAACAAAAGAATGTCAAAGAAGGAATAGAAACCCTTAAAAAAATGAAAGGATTACTCAAGATCCGGAATACAGCTGATGCCATGTGGTATTGAGGCCCTGCAGCTAACTACAAAATCTGAAAACCCACCAAACAATAAGATGTCAAAGGAAGAAAATAACATGGAAACGCTAACAACTGAGACAAAATATTCTGGTTTAGCATCACTGGAAAAGGACACAACTACTAAAAGACAGAGGACGACAAAACAATCAGATAATACAAAAACTAATACAAATAAGATGGACCAGCCAGCTAACTTAGAGAACATTAAAACTGCCTTACTACCTATACAGCAAGCAATACAATACTTTTCCTTACAATTCAAAACATTTGGAGAATTATTTAACCAAATTCTGACCAGGAATGAAAAATCTGAGGCAAAAATACTGGAAAATGAAATAAAAGTAGACTCTGTAATACAAAGAACTGATTCTAATGATAAACAACTGCAGAACATACAAGCCAAAAGAATAGATCTTGAAGCAAGGTCACGACAAAATAATATAATCATCAGGGGAATACCAGAAACTATCACAAACAACAACCTAATTACAACTATCAAACACATCTTAAAAATACTGCTAGATGAATCTGAAGAAACACAACAGATAGTAACTGAAAGAGCCCACAAAGCTCTAAGAGAAGTCCAATCACCAATGAGACCCAGACCTGTATATATTAAAATTTTAAATTACCAAGATATCACAAAACTCCTGCTAACAGCAAAAAAGAAAGGCTCACTTACTTGGAACAATAATAGAATTTCCTTTGCACAAGACCTTCCCATCCAGATAAGGCAAGCAAGGCAACTTCTATCTCCATTCTGCATGCTCCTGATAGAAAAAAAATTAAATTGCAAATGAAGTATCCAAACTTTCTCATTTTTTACTTTAAAGATGTAAAATACTCAGTTGCTAATCAAAAAGAAGCAAAATAGACTTTTCAGGCAGTCTTCAAACAAATACATCCACTAGAAACGCAATAGAACGATGAAAAAGTGAAAAACGGACCTTGAGTGAAAAATACACCGAACCAAAGTCACTGTAGACTTGTCCTTGCTTCCTAGGCCCTCAATCTGTTGAGTGCAGAAAGGAAAAAACAGGTAGGAATCAAAAATCTAGCAGCCTTTCCTTACACGCAAGTTACCGGAAGGAACCATTTCCCAGGACTCTGCAAGTGAATGTCTTGCCCCCACGAACTTGATAGCTTCATTGTACAACCAGAATGAGACCCAGTAAGAAAACAGCAATAAAATTAGGAAATGTAAGCCATATGAGGCATAAACTATAACTAAGGACCAAGGTCAAATATTCCTGCAACGCAACCAGCAAAATCTATGTAAGCCATATGAGACAGAAACTATAACTAAGGACCAAGGGCAAATACTTCTTCAACGCGACCAGCAAAATCTATGTAAGCCATATGAGACAGAAACTATAACTAGGGACCAAGGGCAAATACTCCTTCAACGCGACCAGCAAAATCTATACAATGATCTGAAGAAAAAGGTACTGTGTTCTAAAATATCTTAAAGGTAAGCTTGAGCAAGAAATGATGATACTTTATGATAACTATACTGTAAAAACTACTAAAGACATTTTGGCAACAGCTTGATCAAACGTTGCATGGCAGAAAGAAAAATGGATTTGTCTTTCACTAGCATAAGAAGATATTAAATTGTCACTGCGACAAAGGAAAAATAAATAGACTCTGTAACTGCTTATTAACATGACTAAGTATCACACGTATGGTCTAAACATGCATGTCAAACCTATATGTAATGTCTGGCTAGACATAAAACCTACTTAACAACATTAAACTAGTAATTAGCTGTAGATGCTGTGGATCTTGTTTTTTTTTTATTATTATTATTTTTGCCAACAGTGTGACAATCTGAATCTGATACTGAATCATAAATAATGCAAAATCTTGAGAATGCATGAAAGAACTCTATACAATAACTTAAAATGACAGTAGTTAAACTGTAATCTAACAGGCACTGAAAAAGAAAAATGGAAACTGTATACACTGATGTAAATATGTTAAACTAACAGATGATGTTGCCTAATATGTTATATTCAACATAAGAAATCTGTTTATCAACCCAGTTGTTAAACTACTAGTTAATAGAAGAAACAGGCTTTATGATACATAAGGTAAGCATTACACTTTACGAATAACCTTGTTAATGTTCGATGATTTAATAAAAGGGGACAGGGAATAGTACATACCGATGCTGTTTAGAGAGCTTGTATGTTAAGCTTTCTCTAAAGTGTTTTTAGTATCTCAAGTGGGATAGACTGTATAAAATCACTACTTAAAGGGAACACACCTCTAAACAGCAGACGAAAATGCAAAACTTTAAAAAAAAAAATCTCCCTTTTCCCCCTTTTATTCTTGGTCCAGGGAGACAGTGGGTAGGCATTGGATAGGGACGGGAATATACAGGTGCTTTCCACAAAAAAATCTGTAGAAACACATACAAAAATTATCAGACACACTTAGTATACCTTTATACAAATGAACAACACCATTAACAAAATAAATGTGGGAGATGGAAACGTGGAACGTTAAAGGACTGCAAACTAACGAAAAAAGAAACCTATTTCTACACCTCACACTTAACAACAGAGCAATGGACAAATATTGGTAAAAAAAATGGATAAGACAAATTATAGCATCAGAGAAAAATCAAACAGTGCAGGAGTAGCAATAATAATCAAAAACATTTTCAAGATAAGATAATTAAAACCAGTTCTGATAAGGATGGAAGGTGGTGTTATGTAACCTTCAATAATCCTATTATTCCAAAACGTATAATGGTGCTCAACATATATGCACCTTGTAATAATCACCATCACTTCTTTATGTCACTTTATGCGATTCTAACCCAATTTAAAGACTACTATATAATAATTGGAGGTGACTAGAATGCCTATCAAAATCTGGATAAGGACAGATCTAATCCGAATAAACCACTCAATAAACAAGCCACAATAGCACTTAATGAATTTAAACAAGAATTCAAACTATATAATCCATTCAAATATGAGGGAAATGATAATAAATCTGGAAAATTTACCTTTTATTCACAATGCCACAAAATGTGGTCAAGAATAGACTTCTTCTTAATCTCAGACATATTTCTCAACATGGAAGCAAACAACATACATACACACCAGATTCCTCTCGGCTCATTCAAAAATCACACTGAATATTAGTTGGGATAATAAGCAGTACCTAGCCAACAGAGGCTATAATTGGTCACTGAAACCCAATCTACTAACCAAACTGGATGTAATAAAAGAGGTTGAATCACTGTTAAAAACAGCCATCACAGATATCTCTAACACACAGGTACCATTAGATATAGAATGGGCCTAGGCAAAAAACACAAATTAGAGGAATCTTCATCAACAAAGCATCATACTATAAAAAAATGCAACTAAAAGAGGAACGAGTATTAAAATAAAAAATAGAACAGTTGGAAAAGGAACTACAAAACAACTTTAACAATCAAACTGAAGACACTCTTCTAAAACTACAAAGAGATTTGTACTTGATGGAAGCAAAAAATCTATTATTCCATGAAATAAGAAATCTGGCTAACTACTCAGAAGGAGTCCAAATCCCATTCAGAGCATTAGCCAGACATCACTCAGCACAAAACTGTACCTAATATAATGGAAATTAACTACAGAGACAGGTGGTGCAGCGGTTAGCATTGCCACCTCATAGCAAGAGGTTCTCTGGTTCGATTCTTGGCTGGGGTGCCTTCTGTGTGGAGTCTGCATGTCCTCCTTGTGGTTGTGTGGGTTTCCTCTGGGTGCTCTGGTTTCCTCCCACATCACAAAGACATGCTGTAGGTTGATTGGACACTCTAAATTGGCCCTATGTGTGAGTGTGTGCATGTGTGTGCCTTCTGTAGAAGGTTGGGTGCCGGGCTGGCAACTTGACACTGTAAAACACCACTGCCAATCATGAGCAGATAGGTGATCCGCTGTGGTGACCCCTAACCAGGAAAAAGCCGAAAGAATAACTACAGAGACAGAAGATTTACAAAAAATGAAGAAATAATAAAAATATTTGAGCAAATTTATTTTCGAATCTATGGGAAACAAACCCTACAGGCCACAGAGGAAGACAGGGCATTTTTCTTCCAAAAATTAAGATTCCCTAAACTAGACACAGACCAAAAGAAAATGTTGACGGAACCTATTTCACTCAATGAAATTATTACAATTAAACATTTACAACTACACAAGGCTCCAGGCCCGGACGGTCTTACATCAGAATTCTACAAATGCTTTACTCTCATAGTTGATAAAATACTATACCATGTATTAAACTATATAATAAACAACAATATAAATGATATTCACTTCAATGCTTCAAAAACTATCCTTATACTAAAAGAGCAATCAGACCCTAAAAACCCGGATAGCTATAGACCCATCTCACTTCTAAATTTGGACATAATGATCCTTACATCAATAATAGCCAACTAAAGAACTGGTCAGTGACTTGGATTGGCCTTGTTGGCAGCTTGGATGTGTGTCCCACACAATCACCCTGCGGTGGAATGGGCACTCTATCCACATCAGGCAGGGTAGCCACCTACACCTTTGCAGGTGTAACCTGGTCAACTGGAGGGCTAACAGCACATACACTGTTGAGATTTAATCTCTAAAACATACCTAACCATCGCTGAAAATTGTTGCACATTCTCATTGCAAAAGGGAGGAATAAACTTGCTTTTACACGGCACATGTGATGTATCTAACAGACAATAAGCATTTATGCTATCTGCAGAATCAAAGGAAGAATTACAAGAAAAAAACATTTTACAGTCATTATCTTCACTTTCTAGTGAAGTAGACATAATTTCTTCACATTCCTCCTTTTTACAATAAAAAAAAAATCTAGTAAATGCAACTTTCTAGAAAGATGAAACAATTCCATTTGTAATACATGCCGCCTAGGTAAGGCCGTTGTCATAAACTTCAGTCCACATTGCAGGACTGAAAGTTCAGCCTCAGAAAGACAAATGTTCATTACATTTACAACATTATTAAAGTCCGTCATAGTAGTATGTTTAAGAAGACAACAAATATTTTGAATGTCAATGCTTAATTTTCTTGCTGTTGTACCTGTATGGTGGAGTGGAAACACAGTGACATTTTCATCATGTTACCCTCATAGCATGTTCTCTTCCCATATTTGTTGTATTCACCATTCTGATGTTCTCCATATCTTCCTGAACCATGAAAATTATTGACCCTGCAATAATTTGGTTGTTTCATTTGTGGCAGTGGAGGATAACTGTTGCCTTCACCTTCAGATTCAGCTGTACTGTTAGTGGCTTCCAAAGAGGCAAAAGAGACACTTACTTGCTTTTTCCGCTTACTGGAAGTTGCTGGCTGACTTCCCCAATTGCTCTGATTAGTAAACTTCTTAA
Organism: Protopterus annectens; assembly: GCF_019279795.1. Taxonomy (NCBI): domain Eukaryota; kingdom Metazoa; phylum Chordata; order Ceratodontiformes; family Protopteridae; genus Protopterus; species Protopterus annectens. The sequence continues at coordinate 1,521,036,858 of NC_056744.1, forward strand.
AGGCTCTCCCTGAACTATAATCACGGAGATCCCATTCAAGTTTGTTGATTTTCCTTTTAATAACATCTTCCAAAGCCCCTTCCAGTTTGCTGTTAAAAGAAAAAAGCATATGCTCAAAATGTGTGGCCCCAAACTCCCCTGTTAGCTTATGCAGCAATTTCCTCAAGTTTCTGTTGACTGCATCCCTTTCTATCAAGATATTAAGCCACTCCTTTATGCACCTATGTGCTTCAGCAGTCCGACGGATTTCAAACTGTGCATCGGTAGTATTCTTACTGTCAAAAGGTGTAGTGGGACTTTTCACAAACCTTAAGCCCTGTGGTGTAATGTCAAGGTCTAGACAACATTTTAGACCTAAAATATTAAAATGCAAAGCATTGTCCTTCATAAGCAGTTTTTCCAAGGAAACAGTACTGTCACAAACATCTGATGCAAGGTTAGCTGCCTCTCTTCTACCCACTGCTTGAAACGGGTTACTGGATCTCCGGTTTTTATCCTCCTCTAGCAGCCTTTCACAGGACCTTAAAGACTCCATCCTTGAAGCTACAGAAGTGACTTCCAGGGAGCATTCCCTACCTGATAAACCAGATTGTTGTATAGTTATCTGTGAGGAATCAATCAAATCCTCCTGAAAACTATGTGGCAGTTGCAGTGAAGGATAACTCTCCATAAGAATACACCAAAAAAAAAACACCAAAGCATGATAAAATTAGATAACAGGTAATTTACATTTGTTGCCTTCCCTCACAGATGAACATGGGGGTTGGGATCTCTACCCCTCACAACAAAATGTCAGTGTCTTATTGGACTCTGATGATGAAGGTGGTCATAGTGAGGCACAGGTGGGGTTGTTGGGGGCTGAATCTGTACCATTGGTTGACATCCCACTTCCAATCACAACATCCCCTACACAGTCAGTTTGCCCAGAAAACCCCGTCCCCAGCACCAACAGATACTGGACAGAGGATGATGGCATTCAACAGGCTAGTGCGGCAACTATGGCATCTGTGACTGTTAACAGTAGCCATAGCCAGAGACCTGGCAAGGTCCCACGCAGGCAAATTGACAGTGGTGCTCGAAGGAGGACTGCTCCCCATCCAGCCCCTGTCAGAGGTGTCACAGCAGCTGTCACCTGACACATGTTTCAGTCCATCATGGAGGCACAGGCACATTCTGAACAGTACACCAGACAGATGCTCAGGGTCATGGATGCAACACTTCCTGCCATGCATGACGACCTCCTCTGCATTGGTGATGCTGTACATAATTTTGCCAATGTTGTGGATAGACGGTGGGCTGAGACATTGTCAGTGCTCAACCGTGCAATGTCTGTGCTTGAGCATGTGGTGGGAGTAAGGCATTGTACTGGTGGACGTAGGTCAGTAACAACATCAGCTGAGAGCCCAGTGGCAGTACCATCAGTGCTACTGAAGGGTGGGTGCTGTCCACACCACAGTGTAGCAGGCCATGGGCATGTGGTCCTGGCCAGTCCTGTCAGGGACACGGACCCAGCAGACAGCAGTCACCATCAGGGAGTAGTACTGCATCTGGCCTTGGGCCTGGTGTTGCCATTGACACTCCTGGCAGAAACAGTTCCCGCATCCATGGCCAGAGATGGTGAACTGTACATCTTGCCATGTACAGTCCATGACTATCCAACATACCCCCATGTAGGGCAACCACATGGCTTGACTGTGTGCATACTCACACTTACACATCATTATCACAGGCAGGTCACCACCAGACATATACAGCTCCTCTCCATGTCCCAGTTGAACACCACCCCTCCAGACACACACACACACACACACATGATGTCAACTGTAAGGCTCAGCCCAGGCCTTTGGCAATACCACACCACACCTTGTGCATTTGATGATACCTGTGCCACATCCCTGTTATCCATACCATCGATGCAGGGACATGCTAATATGGGTCAGATGCACAGGGTGAATATAGTACAGTGTAGCAATGTTATGCTGTGTAAGGTGCTGTCTGCTAGCAATTGTCATGGGTACACATTGAAGTGTATGTACCTTTCTGTCATAATGCATTATTGATGTTAGTACTGCTGTCTGACTGTTGTCTCACATACCTTATTCTATTTCTGTTCCAGGTGTCTGTGTGTGTACAGCCTGTGGAGCTGCTGACATTACCGAAGATGAGTATGGTGGAGTGGAAACACAGTGACATTTTCATCACCAAGGCACGGTTGTATATATACATGTTTACCAAGGTGCATATACATGCAGCAGTGTGTGAGGGACAATGGTGGCAGACAGTGTGACCTTGTATATATACCCCTTGATGCAGCCACCTAGCCTTCATACATGTAACCTGGGTGTTCTGTAGGACCACAGGTTCATAGATACAGAAGAGGTTGCTAGAGTACTGGCCCTGGGTCCCTCACAAGCCTAGCCATTACTTTATCCCCAACAGAATCATCCATCAGCACCTGTTGTCCTTACCATTGCTAGACACAGGTTGAACCCGGGGACAGATTTTTTTTTTCCAATCCACTAAACTTTGATGCAACTGATGAGGGTATGCATGGTACTGTGTTTGACAAGTTTAGAGAATGTAGTCCTGACACAGGGCAGTATCTGGTAGCCAAACCTGACTCTCCAGCACATGTGTCTGCTATCTCATATGTGAGTCAGACCTCTAGTGCTGATAATGCAAACAGAGTCATAGTCTTGTTCATGGGGCAGCTGTTGAAGGTCTGGGGATAACACTGCCATATTGGCATGCCACAGACACCTGTGGATAACCTGACCTTTAACCAGTGGGTCAGTACTGATTATAGACTGTCTGCATGGAACAGGTGTAGAAGGCTATGTCTGACATTTGTGGGTGTTAGATTCTGCAGATGTCTGCATAGGTGCATAGCAGACTGGCCATCCTGGTAATGTATTGCTGTACTCAATGAGGACTATTCAGAGGTAATATCCACCTTTTGGCTGGATGCGGTCCATTTACCTATGTGGTGAACCACATACAAGCAATTTCTGATTACTGCCAATACTTGTTGCCTGAATGCAACATTGTTGCCATCCTGAGTACCCAGGTCTGTCATCACAGTCTGTGTGTTTATGGGGTTGGTGCTGATGTGGGAAATACTGGGGACATGTCCTTGCCGTATGGCACGCTGACACTGTTGTCTACATTCAGCTTGAGTCTAGGAACTTGACACCATTCCATGCCCATTGTATGGCCCCATTGCAATGTGTTAACAGCAGTTTGTGGCTCAATGACAGACTGCAAAATACTTAATGTTGACACTACCTTAGGCTGCACCTACATATGTGGGTGGTGCCACTTAGCATTCATGCCTATATACATGTGGGTTATTGGGGGTAGCAAGTAGTCACAGGGCCTTCACATATCTACATATTGCACACACATAGGCGACACAGACTGTGGTTGCCACATTATCAAATGTGGAGTGTGGGACACGACTTGTAGTAACGTGACAGTTGGCAGGGCATACTGCACCCACAGCAAGTGCAACACATGGGACTTCTTGTGGTTTGCTACTATAACACCTTCTTTGTGTGACACTACCTTAGCTTACACTATTTGTCATTTCATTAAGGTGCTTTTGATGTGCAATAACTGTTCTATGTAATCAGTACACAACTGTATGAAATGTTTGTTGTCCTACACTCTTAGGACCTCTTTATTGTTTCAGTTGTTGTCACAGGTCACACCTTGCCAAACATGGACTGCAACCTACAGGGTGGTACTGATGGTGCACAAAATAACCAAAGTAGATGCAGTCCAAAAAATAAAAATATTCCAAGGTAAAATAAACCAAACAACACTGAAGTTCAACAATGATGTTTAATAAAACAAACAGAGCTTTCAGGTTAAAAACCTACATCAGTGAATAAAAATTTAACACACATTTACCATTTATATATTAATCACACACAGCCAATAATTAGATAATTAGTACTCAATCTAAAACAATTAACATTTTAAAATATAGGTGCATATTTACAAGCACATTTGTTTAAATCTCAAAACTGGTTTTAAAGACACTGTCTGGTGACACATCTGCACACAAGTGCACATTCTATTCATATTCTTTAATTTCCAGAATATTGTTAATGTCTCCCTTCTTAGGTCTTTATATACCCTATCTATAACCCTAAATTTATGTTCATTTCCATATTCATTAATATGTTTTGCCAGGGAATTATTGTCAACATTTCTTCTAATTTATGAACAGTGTTCAATTATTCTCTTCTTTAGTTTTCTTGTTGCTTTTCCAACATAAAACGATGGACGTATATTACAGGTAACTAAATAAATTATATTCCACCATTGACATTACTAGGAAAACTGCATCTAACTTAAACTGCCCAATTCTATGACTACACTTTATGATGTTAGTGTACCTATAAATTCTAACCAGCAAGATACCACGCAGGCTGGTTTGAATGTTCCGCAACAGAATGAGATGATAGTTGAACCAACCAATGAAAATAAACCATCTATGTCTCTTGGTACACATCTACAGCCAATAAAAAACTCCAAATAAATTAAACAACTGCTTCTCCTTCTTCCTCCAATAATGAAACAACTCTGACCCCCAAAAAAAAAAACACTGATTGTGGCAAACAAGAACAAACAGCAAGGCAAGTATTAAACTTTTATTCTCTAGCGCTTCAGTGTCACCACCTTCAAGAAATATCAAACAGTAAAAAACATTTACACACATTTATATAACTTATACAATTAACATCAGTCGTTAACCAGTTAAGTAATCACTTATCCCTTAAAGCAAACATTTCCAATTTAGGTCATTATTTAAACCATTAGGCACTACCGTTTTATATTTTAAAATATAAATACTCTCTTTATACCACAATTTATGCTTCAATACATTTTCATCATCACAAAAACATTCCACAGCTTCTAAAACTGTGCCTTGTAACAAAGTAGTATCACTACCATGAAACATTTTAAAATGTGAAGCAATTATTTTATCTTCCCTCATATTCCTAATGTCTCTTATGTGTTCAATGAATCTGATACGAAATTCCCATTTAGTTTCCCCTATATAATATAAGGTACAAGGACATCTCAATGCATAGACCACCTTTTTACTTCTACATGAATAAACATCTCTGGGTTCAAATTTAACCCCATTTATATTATTAAAAGTGCTTACAATATTTGCACAAACACTGCACCTGTTACAACATGATGTTCCCTTAACCTCTAATGTATTTGGTATACTAGTAGCTGGCAAGTAAAACCTACCATGTACTACATCCTTTAAATTTCTTCCTCTCTTATAGGAAAAAAGAGGTTTTCCAGGCAAAATTTCCACCAAAAATCTATCTTGCAGCAAATACTTCCAGTAATATTATATCAATGTCCTTATTTCCTCACTTTTAATATTATATACAGATACATAATAAATTGTATTTGTTGCATTTCTATTTACCTCTCCATGGCCAGGTACTCCATCACTACTCTTCACTCCACAACTACCTCTATGATTCCTTCCATTTTTATTCTTATACACCCCTTCCCATACTCTGATTTGGGCTTCCTTTAAAATATTAGGGTCATAACCCCTTCTCAAAAACATATATTTTGTTTGTTCCACTTCCTTCAACAAATTTTAAAACATAAGAGACATTAGGAATATGAGGGAAGATAAAATAATTGCTTCACATTTTAAAATGTTTCATGGTAGTGATACTACTTTGTTTCAAGGCACAGTTTTAGAAGCTGTGGAATGCTTTTGTGATGATGAAAATGTATTGAAGCATAAATTATGGTATAAAGAGAGTATTTATATTTTAAAATATAAAACGCTAGTGCCTAATGGTTTAAATAATTACCTAAATTGAAAATGTTTGTTTTAAGGGATAAGTGGTTACTTAATTGGTTAACAATTGATGTTAATTGTGTAAGTTATATAAATGTGTGTAAATGTTTGTTACTGTTTGATATTCCTTGAAGGTGGTGACACCAAAGCGCTAGAGAATAAAAGTTTGGTACTTGCCTTGATGTTTATTCTTGTTTGCCACAATCAGTGTTTTTTTTTGGGGGGGGGGTCAGAGTTGTTTCATTAATAAAAAACTCCAAGTCTACAGAGGTAGGTTTTCAACCAGGACAGGTAGCAGTATGCCCAAAATTACCAGAACAAGTCATAATGAAGAAACGTGAATGCTCCAGAGGCTGTTCTGTACAGAGGAAACAAGGAAAGAGTTGGAGCAACTTCAGAATACAAAAATAACATCTATAAAAGGTACTGTGGCTGCTAATTCTGTTATTAATTTATCTATAACTGAATTAAATCAGTCAGACTTATCACTGCTCAATAAAGGGCTGAAATTTATACCTTCAGCCATTGATTGTTTAAGCAGTATATTAGGTTCATAGGTTCATAGGTTCATACTAGGCTATCTGCCCGAGGGCATTTACAAGCCTAGCCCATAGTTTTGTGGCTTACGCCACCCCTTTAGTATGGGGAACTATACCCATTATTTTGCTGTGCCTCTGTCGAGCAGTGACACTGAGGTAATCCCTGGGGTATATCTGCGATCTCCCATCCATTGGTCAAGATTTCTCTTGAACAAGGCCAGCGAAGTGCTCTGCCTCACATATACCGATTTTATTCCACAGCATAGGGAGTCTTTGGGTGATGAATCTATCCTCCAGCACGTCCTATTAATAGCCGTGTCGAGGTTTAAGTCTCCCGCCCTTGTGGCTCTGACGGATCTAGATTTTTTGAGGTGAAGCATATTCATCAAATCTGGGTTTGACATGGCCTTGTATGTTAGGCAAAGGTCACCTCTGAGCAAGCAGTAAGCGACTGAATAGAGCTGGAGTTCTTTCAGTCGGGCAGCATAGGACAGATGTTTGAGACCCTTTATCCTTTTGGTGAGGAACTTTTGTGGCCTCTCCAGCTGCTGTGTGGCCTCTCCAGCTGCTGACTTAAAGCTTATTGACGGACTTAAAGCTGTTTACATGCAGTCTGAACTTAAACCTTATATTTAAACAGCAAAGTATAATGCAAGAAAATGTATGTAAACACTTAAGTGTATTTATATCAAACAGTCATCCAGGGATAATTGCATTTCACAATTTATGTAAGAAACAGATTAGAAAAGCATATAAGTGCTGTTTTAAGAAATTCTTTAATTTTTCTACCTCTGAATGTGCTTCTCTAAAATTACTTGAATTAAATGAAGATATCAAAAAATGAAGCTGATAAAGGTGGTGCCATTATTATTATGGACAAAATAATGTATTTGGAGAGTATACTCTTATTTTTATTGGACAAAAATACTTTTAACATTGTAAATAATGAAGATGTGGATAAATGTATCAATAAATCAAATTTGACAATTTTTGATTTACAACTTATGAATGATAATATTGATTTATTTCAATAGTTTACTGTTTCATATCCTAAATTACCAATTTTGTATGTGCTACCAAAAATCCATACAAATTTAGAACCCCCCCCATGAGACCTATCGTCTCTGGGAGGGGCTGGATGCCTGAACCCCTTTCAGTATATTTACAAAGTGTTTTGTCTAAGCAATGAAAGGATTTAAAAAGCTACATAAAAGACACTGCTGATTTTTTGAGAAGTTTACATGACTGGTTTGAAAGTTATAAAGTAAATAATAGCAATGGTGATAAGTTTCTGATGGTAGTTCTTGATATTCAGTCTCTTTTCACCGTAATACCAAATGCATATGGTACTGATTCAGTGAGAGAGTTCTTGGTAAAGATTGAACAATTTACGGGAAGATACATTGAAATTTTATGTGAATTATTGGAAATAGTATTAATAACTATTTTGTATTTGATAAAATATTTATCATCAAACAACAGGTGTAGCAATGGGTACTCCCATTGCTAACATCTATGCAAACTTAGTACTGGACAAGTGGGAAAATCAGTATATTCATAATGGTTTAGAACAATATTCGAAGAGTATTAGTTTTAAAAAAATTGTGGACGTTGTATTTTTTGTATGGCATGGTGAAAAAAATGAATCAGAATCTTGTTAAAACTATTTAAATAATAGTACTGAATTTTTATGGCTTACTATGACATATTCAGAAGTTAGTATTAACTTTATTGACGTCACTGTTATGTATGATGGGATTGATAACCACACTACTGTATTTAAGAAACCCACACATAGAAATACATTTCTTCATTATGACAGTATGCATTCTCCACATGTTTTTAAAGGCATTATGAAAGGGCAATTTACTAGAATAAACAGAATGAATACAACTGAAAAATGTAACCAACAGTTACAATAATTAAAATATGAATTTATCAATAGTGGCTATAATAAACAGCATTTGTAAAAGGAAATAAAATATATGCTAAGGTGCAGAGAATATACTATTAAACCATATTTTGGCAGAACTTCTATTGTGAATGTATCAAATGAACGTGACACAAGTATGAATACTAACAAACTATGCTTTGTAACTGCTTTTAAAAGAGCCACACCTGAAATAAAGAAAATTATTAATAACAATTGGTGAATTTTAAGATCTTTACCTGAGGTATGTCCAGTTATTGGTATTACACCTAGTTTTTCATACAGAAATTGTTCAAATTTAAAACAGAAACTATGTTATAAGGACATGCGTACTACCATTGGTAGAAATATAATGATTAAAAAGGGTACCATTCACTGTCATAATTGTTGTTGTGACTATACATAAAGACAATACTTTTATACATCCATTAACAAAAAAGAAATATATTTTTCATAGCTCTGCAACATGTATTACAACTAATATAATTTATTTAGCTACCTGTAATATATCTCCATTGTTTTATGTTGGAAAATCAACAAGAAAACTAAAGAAGAGAATAATTGAACAATGTTCATAAATTAGAAGAAATATTGACACAAATTCTTTAGCAAAATATGGAAATGAACACAAATTTAAATTTAGTGTTATAGCTACTGTATATAAAGACCTAAGAAGGGGAGACATAAACAATAGCTTGGAAATTAAAGAATATGAATGGATTGTGCACTTATGTGCAGATATGTCACCAGGTCTTAACCAGTCTCTTTAAAATCAATTTTGAGATATAAACAAATGTGCTTGTAAATATGCACCTGTATTTTTAAATGTTAATTGTTTTAGATTGAGTACTAATTATCTAATTATTGGCTGTGTGTGATTAATATATAAATGGTAAATATAAGTTAAGTTTTTATTCACTGATGAAGACTTTTTAACCTGAAAGCTCTGTTTTTTTCTATTAAACATCATTGTTGAACTTCACCGTTGATTGGTTCATTTTACGTGGTACAGATGACCTCTGCATATGACTGCAGATTGTCCTGATGTTTGGCACATATTTACTTTCCATCTGTCATAACATTGTGGTTTCTGGCAAAATGTAGGAACATCATGACAGACTAACATTGCAGATTAATGATTGATATTGTCATGTAACAACACATACCCTTTGGAAAATGCATTCAAATGCATGACCTGTTCTGGTATCTACTTTCCATGCATGTCACAGTGATATCTGATGCTTGTACTCAATGTTAGATCTTTGCCCCGCTTTTCCATATGTCTTTAACCAGATGTCTTTCTGTGAGGGGTTGAGAGGTATGCTAGTGGCCATAACAGTTAGACAGCAGCAAAGAGATATACATACATACACACAAATTCATATACACACACACACACACACACACACACACACACACACACACACTCATGACCTGCCCTTCCTGATAGTAGAACCTCTACCTGCCTAGTTCTACAAAATATACTGCTATATACATAACAGAAGCACCACAGAACTACTATAGTGTTGCAGTGTCTGCCAATACTGTTCAATTGCTTGACAATTGCAGGGGCTGTTAGGATCGCCATGGGGGGTGACAAGCCCTTAACATGGTAGACCCATCTGAAACACACACACACTGCTGCACAGGGACATGCATTGAAACACACATGCACACAGAATTGACACCTTTCTGATTAGATGACCTACCTATCTAGTTATGTACAATACAGACTGACATGAGTATTGCATGCGCCACAGTGCCTTTATGTTAGTAAATGGTAAATGTGTAACTGTGCTTGTAAGGTGGATGACATCTGTAGGGACTCTGACTAGGATGGCAATGGGTAAGTTAGCAGGGTGGAACAGGCACACACAGCAAGACAGCCACAGGGGATATGCATAGAGAAAGACATACACTCACACAGCTGGCCATTCTCAGATTATAAGCTCTACCTATGTACTTGTATGTACTTTACTGCTATGTACATACTGCATTCACCGCAGACATTATATCCCAGGGACATAACTCACAACGTCTTACACCAATTAATCTTGGGAATGCCTTCACAGATGGTGAGATAGAGCACACATAATAGTGACTGTTCTCACATATTGCTCTTACAAACCTGGACATGTGACAGGGTAACAGACTTTGCATCAGCATGTTGTTTCAGATGGGTATGATATTGAAGCTGACATGTCTGTAACTATGGCAACTGTCACATACTGGCCAATGATTTCTCATAAAACGCCATTCTTAGGAGGCACTGACTACATATATGTTGCAAACTTCTGGATATTATGCATTCATCTGTACAGATGACTGGTATGGCCTGTAGAGTTTTAATATGGTGCATGTAAGGTGGATCACATCAACAGGCTCTTTAAAGTAATGTCATGGGGTGGGGGTCAACACGCCTTAAAATGGTATAACCAACACATACAACAGCCACAGGGGATATGCTTCACACACAAACACATATTAGCATAGTTGGCTGTATTCAGATTCAACTCCTACTGATCTACATTATGTACTACAGGGCTGCTCACCTAGTGCATGCATCATGGAGCTTACATGCCTAGAAAATGTCCAACAGTGGATCTAAGGTTGATGACATGAACAGGCCCTGTAAAGTAATGCAATGGGGGCACCAGGGTGGAACAGGCCTCAAAATGGTATAACCAACACAAACACACAGAGGATATGGTTCTCACACACGCATACAGTATCGCAGTTGCCAGTATTGAGATTAGAACCCCGCCTATCTAGTTACATGTACTAGAGTGCTACGCAGTTATCACACATGCCACAGAGCTTACAGAGCTAAAGAGTGTCCAAAAGTACTTCTAGGGTGAATGACATCAGCAAGTCTTGTAAAGTAGGGCAATGGGAAGTGTACTTGGTGGAACAGGGCTCAAAATCGTATAACCAAAACACACACACACACACACACACACACACACACACACACACACACACACACAAAAACACACACAGGGGATATGTTTCTCTCACACATTTGCCACTGCTGAGATTAGAATCCCTATTTATCTAGTTAATTACACTACGGTGCTACGCAGTTATCACACGAGCCATGGAGCTTATAGGGCTGAAGAGTGTCTGAAGGTACTTCTAAGGTGAATGACATCAGCAGGCCTTGTAAAGTAGGGCAATGGGAAGTGTACTGGGTGGAACAGGCCTCAAAATGGTATAACCAACACACAGGGAATATATTTCTCGCACACTTGTCAGTGCTGAGATTAGAATCCCTACCTATCTAGTTATTTGTAATATAGTGCTACACAGTTATCGCACATGTCACAGAGCTTATAGGACTGATAAGTGTCCAAATGTACTTCTAAAGTGACTGACATCAGCAGGCCTTGTAAAGTAGGGCATTGGGGAGTGTACTGGGTGGGAAAGGCCTCAAAATACTTTAACTTAAAACACACACTCACACAATTGCCAGTGCTGAGATTAGAATCCCTATCTAGCTAGTTATTTATAAAATAGTGCTACATAGTTATCACATGTGCCAAAGAGCTCATAAAGTTGACAAGTGTCCAAAGATACTTCTAAGGTGAATGACATCAGCAAGCCTTGTAAAGCAGAGAATTGGGGGGTGTACTGGGTGGGAAAGGCCTCAAAATACTTTAACCTACAAATACACACTCAATTGCCAGTGCTGAGATTAGAGCCCCATAACTATCTAGTTATTTGTAAAATACTGCTATGTAGTTATCACATGTGCCACAGAGCTCATAGGGCTGACAAGTGTCTAAAGGTAGTTCTAAAGTGAATGACATCAGCAGGCCTTGTAAAGTAGGGCAATAGGAAGTGTACTGTGTGGGAAAGGTCTCAAAACACTTTAACCTACAAACACACACACAATTGCCAGTGCTGAGATTAAACCCATTATCTAGTTATTTGTATTATAGTGCTCACAGTTATCGCACATGCCAAAGAGCTTATAGAGCTGACAAATATCCAAAGGTACTTCTAAGGTGAATGACATCAGCAGGCCTTGTATAATAGGGGCAATGGAAAGTGTATTTTGGGTGGGAAAGGCCTAAAAATACTTTAACCTACAAACACACACATGCATGTGCATGCACACACACACACACACACACACACACACACACACACACACACACACACAAAGGGGAATGATGTCAGATTACAACTACTACCTCACTACTATTACACAATGGTGCTCACCTTCATTCTAAGACATGCCACTAGTTACAACTGGTGTGCAATTGTCTGCAGCTGGACATCACTCTATGCCTTTCAGGGTGTCTCTTGTTCTCTCTCTGTCTGTGCCCCTCTTTCTCTGCCACTGTGTGTGTGTGTATCTCTCTCTCTCTCTCTCCCTGTCTCTGCCTGTGTATGATTGATATATTTCTATATGTTGCCCATATTTATGTATATGTATCACACTGAACAGATGCAGCTATATCACATATGGGCCACCTACAGATAGCTGGGGGTAATCTTGTTTGATGGGGGTAGGGAGAGACAGTTAAGTTGTACAATATGTACATAGCTGGCTGTATGCAAAGATATATATATATATATATATATATATATATATATATATATATATATACACAATACAGTTGTACAGTCCAATGTGGGTTTAGACTGAAACACTAAAGGTGGAGGAGTGTCCATATTCACCAAGGATATTCACACCTGCACGCTAGTTGCCCAACACAATGCATCTGAAATTCTCCAGGTGCAACTAACACTAGGTAAGACTGCAATCCAAACTGTAGCTTGCTACAGATCCCCCCACCATGCCCCAAGATTCTCACTACACCTTTCTAAACATACTGGAAAATGTTAAGATACAACCAAACACCCTAATACTGGGTGACTTCAACTACCCTGCCATTAACTGGGAAAACTACTTGGGTACCAACACCTTTTCCCAATGGTTCTTGGAATTAAATTCCAATGTCTTGGATCAACTAATCCATTGTCCCACCAGGGGCTCCAATATCCTAGACCTGGTCATTACCAACATGGGAGATAGATGTTCCACACCAGTGGTCACCCCCTCATTGGTCAGGTCTGACTATAAGCAAATCACCCTTGACATCCACATCCCACCACCCAGTAAGGAAACCTATGTAAAAAACTTCTCTAAAGCCAACTTCATGCTACTCAAGTCAGAAGTGACAAACTTCATGACACCCACGCAGACAGGAGCTAAGGCATTGTATGAACACATCCACTCATGCATGAATTGTGCCATCCCAAATAGAACCAAGATGCTCTCTTCCAAAAAAAAAGAAAGCCAATCTGCCGGTCCTCTGCCATACACAAACTATACAACAGAAGGAAGAAACTGTTGCAGAAAAGAAGAAAATCCCCAGGATGCATAAAACTCCCTTACCAGCCTCAGTAAGAAGCTGAGATCCCTCATAAAATCATCCAAAGCTAGTTACTAAAATAAAATTGCCAAAGATTCCAAAGACAACCAGAAGGCATTCTATAGTTATGCCAAGAATCTAAATGGCAATGCTCAGATATGCTCTGAGCTACAACAGAATGGCATTAATATACTGATCCCAAGGATACTGCCAATATCCTGGCAGACTGATTTAGTGCCAACTTCACCCCCCTCTCACCCCCTAAAGGGCCCATCTCAGTACCAAAAGATTGCCAAATTCTGGTAATCATGGCCACACAGGTAGAAACCGCACTCTCCAAAGCTAAGAATACAGCATCCATGGGACCAGATGACATCCCAGGCTGTGTACTACATGAACTACAACATGAACTGGCACCTCACCTAAGTGTCATCTTTAATCATAGGCTCATCTCAGGCTTCATGCTCACTGAGTGGTGCACAGCTGCAGTTATCCCACTTTACAAGGGGGGAATCCACCTTGGATCCTGGGAACTACCATCCCATCAGTCTGACGAGCCTGATCTGCAAGGGCATGGAATGCATTATCATGGAACTTATAAACAAAGACATTGGCAACCTTCAAACACTGAACCCCACCCATTTTGGGATCGTGAAGGGCTAATCTTGTCTCCTGAACCTGACTGACTTCTTTAAATCAGTCTCCAGAGCTGTGGACGAGGGTAAGGTGGTCCACACAGCCTATCTGGACCTCGCCAAGGCCTTCAACACCATCCCCCACTCTGGAATCATTGATAAACTTACTAAGCCGGGCATAAATCCCTACATCACTTGATGGGTTGCCAACTGGCTTACTGACAGAACCCGGACTGTAAAAGTAGCCTACTCCAACTCCAGCTCCAGACAAGTGACAAGTGGAGTACCTCAGGGTTCAGTCTTGGGGCCGCTCTTGTTTGGCATCTACTTCTCTGAAGTACAGGCCACCGCTAAGGGACTCTGGCTAACAAAGTTCACAGATGACTGCAATCTGGGAGCCATTATTGAATCCCCAAATGATGTGGATATTCTGCAAAAGGGCCTTACAGAAACAGATGTTTGGTGCCAGAGCAATGGGCTAAAGCTTAATGCCAAGGAATGTATAGTTATCCCCTTTGGGAAAAACCATGTACCCATGAATTACCACAGAGGTGGCAGTACACTAAACATGGAAAGTGTGATGAGAGATTTAGGGACACAGGTGGACAGTGGTCTCACCTTAGATAACCACACTGCCACAACAGTCAGGAAATCCTTCAATGTGGCACACCTCATTAATAAGGGCTTTTCATCCAGAAAAAAGGAGGTCATTGTCCCACTGTACTCATCCCTCATTAGACCCATTATAGAGTACAACGCCCCATTTGGTATGTACCTCACAAGACATCTGCAACAGCTGGAAAGGCTGCAGAAATACCTCACTAAAAGAATCACAGGCCTAAAGCAGATGCCCTATGCTGACCATCTAAAAATACTCCAGCTATACTCTGTGGCATATTTTCTACTCAGAGGTGCTCTCTGCTTAACATACAAGGCCATATCAAACCCAGAGCTGTTGCACATGGTCCACTTAAAGAAATCCCAGTCCCCAGAGCCACATGCTCCAGGGATCTAAACCTTGTCATCACAATGAACAAAACATGCTGAAGGGATAGGTTCCTGACCCAGAGACTCCTCATACTCTGGAATAGACTGCCCATACATGTCAAGCACAGCACCTTCTTGGGCCTCTTCAAAAGGAACCTTGACGATTGGATGGGAGATAGGAAATTCACCTCAGGGATCACGTCAGTCACCCTGCTAGACAGGGGTCCAGGGAAGTAAATATTGTGGGAAGAAATATCCAGGGAATTGTTATGACTAGGCTTGTATAGGTCCTAGGGCGGATAGCCTAGTACCAGCCTATGAACCTAAGTGTAGAAACATGTCCAGTATGACCCTCTATAGTAAGAGTGGGAATCCATTTCAGAGATAGCTGTACTCAGGTCCAGGGTTTTGTGTGCTACAGCCATACCTCTCAACCTCTTAGTGCAATAAATCTGGACAAAGCCTGTCAAAATGGGGGGACAATGGGTCACACATAGGGACATATTTTAAATATTGCTCTTATAAACTTAGTTGCTAAAGTAACTGTCTTTGTTTTAATATATGTTTTCTGAAGGATATGAGGTCTGAAACTGAAATGAATGTCATTATTTACTGACATAAATCATCAGATCATCCCAGTGATTTACCAGAAAAATACAAATTTTATGAGAAACTGACCAAAATATGAGATGAAAATCTGGGTAGTTGAGAGGTATGGCTACAGCTGATTGGCTGATGAAGCTGTGTAGCACCTCAGTAACATACTGGCTGGGGATCTCCTGGTTGTGTGGTATCCTTATTAGCTGGAAAGTCATATCCTGGTGTGGGTACAGAGTGCATTGTACTGAGCAGAGAGTTTTCCATAATATGTGTGGTATATTCTATATAGCACTGTGATTTCCTGGTATGTCAGTGGCAGAGCAGTATAGAGTAATGTGGTGAATCACTGACAGACATTTGTTTATAGGTTCATAGGAGGCTACTAGGCTACTGGCCCTGAGGCCCTTATAACCCTAGCAGACAAGAGCGTAGACCATGTTTACACATGTCAGCACCCTGAACCCCTGTCCAGCAGGGACACAGGTGAATCCCACGAGTGTATTTTCTGTTTCCCATCCAGTTATCCAGGGTGCACTTCAAAAGGGCTATCGAGGTACTCTGTGTGGCGTGGACAGGGAGTATATTCCACAGATGGGGGAGTCTGTGGGACATATATATCTGTCATGCCAACAAGTCCTACTGATATCACAGACCAGGTTGATGCTACACCTACAGGTTGCTCCAGTAGAGCTTGACTTCCGATATGCAGCAGTCCCATCAACGCAGGGTCTGGATTGCTTTGCATGCCTGACAGAGGTCAACTCTGAACAGTCTGTATGAAACTGAGTAGAGGGACAGTGCTTTTAGCCTATTTGTGTAGGGTAGGAGTTTGAGGCCCTGGATTCTCCAGGCAAGGAACCTCTGTGGTCTCGCCAGCTGATGTATGTGCTTTGTGAGGTACATGCTGAAGGGGGGCATTGTACTCAATAATTGCCCTTATAAGGATAGAACATGTGGATCTTGTAACCTCTTTGTCCCTGGATGAGATACCTTTACTTAAGAGGTGGGCCATGTACAAAGCTTTCTGTACAATGGTAGCAACATGGTGGTCAGAAGTCAGGTTGCTTTCAATCTGGGTGACCAAATCCCTCATTACTGATTGTGCACATCGGACATTGTTGTTAATGTGAAAATATGTCAGAACGTCACTCTCCCCAAAGGGGATGATGATGCATTTTCTGGCATTCAGCTTAAGGCCATGTTTCTGGCACCAGTCATTCTGGGAGGACATCCATATCACTTGAGGAATTGATGACTGTAGGTAAACCAAAAAGTGGACCAGCACAGTGGTAAGGCAGGAAAATAGTTTAATTACAAAAAGTTGAAGCCATATAAATGGCTAGCAATCAATAAACAGACCGGTTTCGGCTATACAAAGCCTTCTTCAATGCTAATAGATTGTAGTATAGCATCCTGGTCTTAAATAGGAAGGATTTAAAGAAACATTTCACAGTTAAGCATATAATGACAAAAACCTTAAGTATAAATACTTATGGAAAATCTTCTGGTGTTGACAGCATTAAATATTAAAACTGAAAACAATACAAAAATAAATAAGACTGAAAACCATACAAAAATATACAAAAATAATACATATTAGTGTAAATAACTAAAATTAATTGGCATGTTCAACATATTAATACTTGATGATAAAGAGTGTGTCCTATTATTATTATAATAATTAGGGTAACTCCCCTCTATACATAGTGATTCAAAAATAATAATGCCAATCAAAAAAATATATAAGCACACATAAACTAATAATGCTACTTATTCTATTGCATTAAGCCCAGGTTTAAACAATACTCCTAATCTGGTTATCCACATATTTTCCATACTGTTTAGCTTAGTGTGCCAACCTGATTTAAAATTCCTATGCATTCGAATCTTATCAATAATCACAAATTTGAAAACAGCAGTGGGGTGATCCGTAGTGTGTTTGTATAGGGCATTAGATAACCTTTTGTTTCTTATCGCACTAAGGTGTTCACTAATTCTAAGTTTAACTGGCCTGGATGTCTGACCCACATAAAAAGCAGAACAGGTACATGTGGCCAAATAGATGACCCAATCAGAGCTGCAATTACCAAAAATGGTGATATTGAAAACTTTTGATGTGTTTTTGCTAGAAAATTCTTTGGTTTTTAACATGTGTTGACAGGCACTACAATGACCATAAGGAAAACAGCCAACCAATGGATCACCAAATAATGTGGTTTGGACAGTCATCTCAGGTGTATATCTCTTATAATGAGTAAGGCGAGAGTGTATAGTGCGTCCCCTGCGATATGAGAAAGCTCATTGTTCTGGTAAAATCTCATTAAGGAATTCATGAGATTTTAATATGTCCCAGTGTCTATTGATGATATCCCTGAATGTCAGTGTATTATTTACATAAGTGGTTACAAGTCTAATTGGTTGGACAGAGTTAGAATTATCCTCTTGTTTCAAGTGATTATATTGTAGTAAATTGGAACGTGTAACAAGGTTCGTCTGATCAATAGTATTGGAAATATGTTCCTTTCTGTATCCACGGTTAATAAGCCTATTGGCCAAATCTTGTCTACAAACTTGATGTTGTTCTTGTGAAGAGCATATGTGTTTCATGCGCAAAAACTGAGATTTAGGAATGTTGCTGATGATATGACGTGGATGAGAACTAGTTGCATGAAGCAATGTATTGTATTGAGGAAATTTTCTGTGAACAGAGGTGGCCAGTGTATCATCAGAAAGTCTTGACACCACAACATCCAGAAAAACAATTTCTTGGTATTCAATGTTGACCGTAAATTGTATGTCAAAGGGATTATTATTTAAATAACCTACAAAATCCGCCACTTGATCTTTGTTGGCACGCCACACCATCCAGCAATCATCTAGGTATCTTCTCCAGATGTCTAAATGATTCATATACAAATTCTGATTGACATCATATATATAGGATTGTTCAAATTATCCCATGAATAAATCTGTATAAATGGGGGCAAAAGATGCCCCCATTGCCATACCCTTGATTTGCCAAAATGGTTTTCCATCAAAATAGAAAATGTTTTTGTGCAGAACATATTCTGTAAGTTTCACCAAGAAATTATTAAAGCCAGTGGAATATAATTCTGATTTTTCCAACCAATAAGAAATAGCCAAAATACCAGCACCATGGGGAATACTTGTATATAGTGATGAGACATCCAAAGTACATAACCACCAGTGTGCTTCTAACTGAGAGTCCTGGATAATGTTTAGAAAGTCCGTAGTATCCTGTATCCTTGATCTGACCATGGTTAATAATGGCTTCAGATAGAAAGTAAGAAAAGCGGATAATGGTTCTGTTAAGGATCCTCTCCCAGAAACGATAGGTCTACCTGGGGGATTATTTGAATTTTTATGTATTTTAGGGAGAAGGTATAAATATTGTGGCATGGGTTCATCTACTTTAAGTTGTTTGCCAACCTGTTTCGTAATGATACCCTCCTCAATTGCTAGATCTAAAAACAAATCAATCTCTACCTTAAAATTGGGTGTAGGGTCTACCACCATTTCTATGTAATAGCGAGTATCAGACAATTGTCTTAAGGCCTCCGCCTTGTACTTAGAATGATCCATTACCACAATTCCTCCCCCCTTATCAGCTGGAGTGATCACAATGTCATGGTTGTGTTGGAGCATGGAAAGAGCAAGTCTCTCAACCTGAGTAAGATTATTTCTGATGGGCTGATATAAAGTTGAAAAATGTAAATCTTTCATGACACATTTTTTGAAGATGGATACATGTTTATCCATGGGTGGTGTGAAGGTAGATTTACCAAATTTGAAACCAGTAGATCTTTGACTATTGTCATAACCTGAAAAAAATAGCTTAAGGTTTAACAATCTACAAAAATCATTAACACCTTGTAAAAAATTATGTTCGGAAACAGGTGCAGTGGGAACAAAATTAAGGCCTTTATTCAATACTTGGTAGTGTACAGGTGATAGTTCACATGATGAAATGTTAAGAACATTATTTATTGTTTCACAATTTGTTGTAGTAAAGCCTGCAGATTGGATGTTCCTATGTCTATTTCTATGCTTCCTCCCTCCCCTGCGTGTCTTGTGTCTAAAGGGGCCGGCTGCTTTCTTTTAGCAGCTGGGGACGCCTGGCGTGAGGGTACATCATAATCTGTAACAGATGAGGTCTCATCCTCTGATGTGCCACTAAAAGTGGATTCTGTCCTTCTCAATATAGATCTTGGTCTTTTCCTCCCTTTATTATTTCTGTTAGTTATATCAGTAAACCTAACATTTTTGGATGTGACAAATGGTTTACCTTTTTCATAATCAGCTAAATCCCTGTTAAATTTGTGTATTTTTCTCTTCATCAATTGTTGTTCTAAACTGGCTAAGTCTTTAGCTAAATCAGAAATATGTTCCTGAAAAAAAACTTCTTTGGCAAATGTTTCAGCTTCCAAACAAAATGTTTGAATTTCTGTTATTTGAGCTTGAATAGTTCTCTCATAATAACTAGATAGGGTGTCTACAAAAAGCATGGATGCCTGGTGTTGAGCAGTAGCCCAATCCTGTGACAATTGAGTATCAACATTTGAAACAAGTGGTTGGAGACGGATCCTAAGACCCCTTGGTGTGATATCTTTGAGTTTGTAGGCCTTGAATAATTTCAAGTGCCAAATGTTTGATCTTAGGGATTTCATGTTTCTGTTTAATTTTTGAAAAACCGACCCACATCTCTGTCTACTATCAGCTGCAATGTTATTTGAATTGTCTACATTATTGGTATTGAGACCAAAAGCATCCACGTTGTCCTTATCAGCTGAAAGACCTTGCAAAATTCCACTCAGATCCATATTAAATGAAGTGTTTTAATCCAGCTCTTGACCCAAAAAAAAAATATATATTACTATAGCTAGAATCACCTATATTTATTGAAGTATGTGAGTGAGCACTGAAGTAAGCCAAATATATAATAATTGTTAATGTTATTGGTGTCCAATTTAACAACTTAAACAAACACCCACTGTATATAAAAGAATTTGAATGTCCATATATTAAACTTGCCGCTTAGTAGCAAAAAACAAGGTTAATAACAATGTCCCTTACAATCAGTGATCAATCAATTCAATATGCACCTTCTAACAGCCGACAATTCGTCTCTGCTAGCATAAATATTAAATAAATATATATGCAAAAAAAGAGATTGTTTGGTCAGAGAAACTGATCATTCATCTCTGTTACCGTAAAGGACATATGACAAAACCAAATAGACATGCTTCTTTTAAAGTTTTGCAACACAATAAAAATATGGACAATTAATAGGTAGAGGGAGGTTTGTATGTACAGATGGTGATACGCTAAGTTGTTAGTATCAAAAATTATCTCAATAAATAGATGGCCCACAGTGCATATTCACACATAAATCAATAATGATAGAGAAAAATATAAACCCAATGGGTATTTTAAACAGTAAGTTTAGTGAGTCAAGAATAGAGTAAACACATTATATATTGTCAAATGGATAAATTGAGATGGAATTTATAGGTTATGATAAGCATAATTCAATATGCAGCACCTTAGTAATCCGTTATTGGCATGTAACTGAATAATCAATGAAATAAGTCTGCCCTTGTAGGAACATATCCAAATGTATGAAAAACAGCCAGAGTAGATGTAAAAATCAAAGTGACAAACCAATGTTAATTGTGCAAAATTTCAAAAGCAGTCGAATGCTGTTAATATAGAAATTAAATACAAAAATTATTGCACTATCAAATAAACGAAAATAAATGGCACATTCATATTGGTGAATAAACATCGTTAAACCCAAACCTAGTTGTTAGCATGTTTGCCATATTTATAATTATTAGATGGTTAGCAAACAAAACAATATCCTTAGTTACACTAAAATAGAGCCCAAACTTTAATGTAACTCTAAAAGTATAATATGCACTGTCCATTCAGAATCAAAAGTATGAATTGACTGTATAAAGTCCAAAGCAAAAAAAGTCTTTCAGAAAATTATAATCCCAGAAATAGGAATTCAGTCATATGTAGCGCACCTGCAATCGCCAATCCCAAAATAATGTTCCAAATGGTAAAAATGGTGCCCGAAATATCACAAATGATGTAAAATCAGATATAGTAAGTCTACACGAAAAGCAGAACTTAAATCCCAAAAGAACAAAAAGCAATGGTCACAACACAGTACCTGTAGTGGTTTGAATACGAAAAGAACGCTCCAAGTCTTCCAAAAAAGTTCCGAAACTCTGAAAAAAAACAAATGTAAAATCCAACAGTCCTGTAAATCCTGTAGATCCAAATGTGTAATGAAAACTGCAGTGTTGCTAAAATGAAAGAGTAGGCCAAGGAATGTGTAATCAGGAAAATAACATATTTACACAAAAAGTATTATTGCAAGTAATCCAAAAGGATGATAACGACTGCATGAGATATCTTCAGCATTATCACCAGAAGAATTTCGTCAACGCTAAAACCAGGTACGAGAAGCTAGATTAACGATGCGACCTGCAACCAGGCGTCCCCAGCGTGAAAGAAGCAGAAACAAATGGAACAAACCAAGGCACGCACGTGGGACAAAGTGCTCGGTCCAAACCAAGACAATAGGTAAACCAAAAAGTGGACCAGCACAGTGGTAAGGCAGGAAAATAGTTTAATTACAAAAAGTTGAAGCCATATAAATGGCTAGCAATCAATAAACAGACCGGTTTCGGCTATACAAAGCCTTCTTCAATGCTAATAGATTGTAGTATAGCATCCAACATCCTGGTCTTAAATAGGAAGGATTTAAAGAAACATTTCACAGTTAAGCATATAATGACAAAAACCTTAAGTATAAATACTTATGGAAAATCTTCTGGTGTTGACAGCATTAAATATTAAAACTGAAAACAATACAAAAATAAATAAGACTGAAAACCATACCAAAATATAGAAAAATAATACATATTAGTGTAAATAACTAAAATTAATTGGCATATTCAACATATTAATACTTGATGATAAAGAGTGTGTCCTATTATTATTATAATAATAAGGGTAACTCCCCTCTATACATAGCGATTCAAAAATAATAATGTCAATCAAAAAAATATATAAGCACACATAAACTAATAATGCTACTTATTCTATTGCATTAAGCCCAGGTTTAAACAATGCTCCTAATCTGGTTATCCACATATTTTCATATTGTTTAGCTTAGTGTACCAACCTGATTTAAAATTCCTATGCATTCGAATCTTATCAATAATCACAAATTTGAAAACAGCAGTGGGGTGATCCGTAGTGTGTTTGTATAGGGCATTAGATAACCTTTTGTTTCTTATCGCACTAAGGTGTTCACTAATTCTAAGTTTAACTGGCCTGGATGTCTGACCCACAGTCATCTGCAAACCTGGTCAGCCATAGGCCACTGTTTTTGGCCTGCACCTCAGAGAAGTATATTCCATATAACTAAGGCCCCAAGACCGATCCCTGGAGTATACTGCTCATTAGGGGTGTACTGCTTGAGTTGACTAGCCCTATTATGATTAGGTGGGTTCTATCAGTCAGCCAGTTTGCTACCCATCTGGTAACATATGGATTGATGCCTAGTTGACAGAATTTATCTACTACAGCCAAATTGGGGAATAGTGTAGAAGGCTTTGGCCAAGTCAAGTTGGCTGGTGTGCACTGCCTTTCCCTCATTCATGGCTTTGTCAAAGTATAGCAGATTTAACAGACATACCTCCCTTAACAAGGCCAAACTGTGTGTGGCTGATTATTTGGAGTTTGCCAGTGTCCCTGTTATTGAGGTCCATGATAATCCATTGCATTACATTGCAGATCAGGCTAGTTAGGCTGCTGTGTCTATAATTTCCTGGATCTGTGGACACTCCACCTTTGTGTAAAGGGATGACAGTGGCTATCCTCCACTCAGCTGGGACAAAGCTGGTACTCAGGCTTTGGTTGACTAGGGTGCCTAATGGTGCTGCAAGTTCATGCCTGGGTTCATGTAGGATGCAGCCTGGGATGTTGTCAGGTCCCAAGGAGGCTGTATTATTGCCTTTGAGAGGACAGTGATGACCTCTTCCCTAGAGATAAGGGATGGGTGCAGGTACTGGGGATGTCCTGATTTATTGATGGGGGGCCAGAGGGGAGAATTTTCTGCTGAATCTGTCAGCCAGTGGATTGGCTATATCTACATTTGTACATGTGGTGTCCTTGGCCACCAGTTCTGAACAGATCTGGGATCTTCCTTTGAGACTGCAGATATATGTGAAGAAGGCCTTAATGATTGTCTCTAGTAGATGTGGGCAATTTGGACTTGAAGTTGTCTTTACAGGATTTCACTGGTGCTCTTATTTGGTTTTTCAGGCTAAGGAACAATTGTTTCCAATTGGGCACCTGCTCCTTCTTGGTCCTGGACAGCAGTTTTTCCCTTTTGTCATATAATTTCTTTATTGCAGATGTCCACCAGATGGGTTTACTCTTCCTTGTGGAGGATGATGTTGTCCTGTATATATACACATATAGTACTTTGGTGTACTTTTGGACATTGGTGCCCATTCCTACAGTGGGGAGGGGGCTGTGCTTTAATCAGCTTTGGAGTATTTTTCTTTTTGCCATAGCTAGAGGGGGGATGAGGGAGATGGAGATATCAAAAGTGTCCACTCTTTTTATCGGCTCTTGCCATGGAGTATGATACCATAGGGGTGCTGAAGTGGTTAATCATGTTGGTTACTACCAAGTCCAAGATATGTATCACATCTTGTGGGGGTATCAGGTAGCTGTCTCAAGGCATTTGCAATGCAAAAATGTCGAAAGGAGTCAAAACAGGATCCAGAACACTAAAGGTTCAAATTCAGCAACCAGAACAAATGAAGAAAGTAATAACAAAATTTGAACCACCACACTGTAAAATATCAGTTATTTATTAAGACACTCAACGTTGATAAAATGGGGGAATCTCTGTGCATTTCTGTTCTGGCATGAGTATTTTTGCCAATCTATGGTTGGGTAATTCAAGTTAGCCAGGATCAGGGTAAAGGGTTGTATCTTGATAGATTTGTAGGTTCATATAGGTGGAATGGGCATCCCAAGTCAAATATGTGGGCCTGTAGCTACTTATAATTTGAAGAGGGGTCTTGTCAATGGTTAACTGGACCTGGAGTGTCCCATGTGCATCGGACTGTTTGACCAACCTGGAGGTATGTGTCTAATATATATTTCTACTCCTCCTTTGGCTTTGATGGACACATTTTGGGGTTTGTGTGATAGGATGAGTGACCAGGTAAAGATGGGTTGCTCCCCGCAGCTTTGACCCAGGTTTCTGTGGATGCGCACATCAGCATCTTCCAGGGTTAAGCATGCTTGCAATGAGTACTGTTTCATGTTTAGACTCCTAGTGTTTAGTGGCATGACCTTTAATTTGCATTTTATTGAGACATTTATGTTGGTAGTATCAACCCCATGACTGTCCCTAAAAAAGGCACTATGGGGAGGCAAGGGCCTTTGCCAGAAGCCAGAAAGCCAAGTGAGACAGATGCAGACCATCTCTAGAAAAGCAGCATAGTCTGTCGATCATATATATGTTCCCAGGATGTCAGGCACTGGATCCCCCTGGGATGACACCAGAAAGTAAGTCAATTGTTAATGTCAATCATTTTCTGTTTGTATTGAGGTATCATTCTGGGTGACGGTAGAATGCTGCTTAAGCCTAGGGATATACCTGCATGGGACACATATTCAGCAAGCTCAATCATGTCTGTCTTCCTATAGTCCAGGGAGATACATCTGAAGTCGTTCACACTGACATGGACTAGGACAGAGTCATAACAGTACCTGTTTTTGAGAGACTTGAGTGTATGTGTGATATGGGGGATTCTAGCACCTGACAAACAAGTAACTGTGACTTTCCCCTTATCCAGCTTGGTGAGAGTCACATCTGTGTGTCTCACAATAGAGTGTGCTATGAGTAATATGTTGGGTTTATGGTAAGGCCTTATTGGTTGCGAGACACTGGTGTGTGGACTATGCATGGCTTGTGATGTGGAGGTTTGTGCAGTTCTCATGTGTTTTTGCCTCTGAGGTGTCTTTTGAGTTTGTTTTTGTTGAGAACCTCCACATATGTGGGTGTGTGTTGTGTAGCTGTGGGTGATGTTTACTGACTCCATACACTGCAGGGAACCTATGTTACTGCACAATTTGTTCTGGTGTGCACATTCTCCATTTGTCTGGCCAGTGGTTCCCCTTCCCCTTATATGTGTCCCTTTGTCCTTCTGTAGTCCAGTCACAAGCTTTGTCAACAGTTGCTGTTGTTATGTATTTGCATTTCTGGTGTGGGCGGGGTAGATGCCATATCATCACACACAGGGGTGTGGACTTCACACCTCTGAGTGTACCTGTTTAGCAGGTTGTCCATCATTGCACCCCTACATCTGCTGTGGTCCTTAGATGGTTTGAGTTGGTATATTATTATAAGGCTACATGTTGGCCCTAGCTGTCAAACTGTCACAAACTGACATCTGGACAGGCCCATATATGACAGTCAGACACAGGCCCACACATGGGTACAGGGTGTTAATATTGCTCTGCCAAACATAGACAGTGGGGAGATTGGTTTGGTATTAACTTGCGTTTTCTTATGGGCATGACATCTGCCACTGATGTTTTCACATCAACCTTTATTGTTTTGCAAATAGTTTGGCAGGCAAATGCAATGTTATAACAAGCAGAACAGATATATGAGGCATACTTGTGGTCCTTCTGTGACAGCCTGCCATTCCTGGGGTATGGATGGTGGCCAGTGACTTGTCAGTACTGACACAGTAAGGTGGCAGCCATTTATAACCTAGCAATACACTGACTTTCTAGAACCCGCTGTCCTACTAGGCACTGTGTAAGTTACTCTGAGCTGTGTACTGTGCATATGTGTGGCTCCATGTCCCTGAATTGTCCAGCTTTCCTGCAGTAATGGATACTGACTTCTGGACAGTGTGTACAACTCCTACTGTAGGTGTAGCTGACATGCAAAATAGTTGGCACTGAGTCTTGAAACAAGGACCCTGTCAACCACAGTACTGTACCTAGACCAGTAAGCCACAACAGCTAAGAATAAAGTGCTGACTACTTCCTGACAGCATTAACCAAGCATATACATAGCTCATTGACCCCTGCAGATTGTGGACATGCAACAAGTTATCAAGTTGATTGGGACAGCCCTGGGAATGTGTGTTCTGCTGTTATTACCCTACAGACATACATGTTACTGCATTTCTATGGGAACATTGGTGTGTTGGAGGGAAGGGGGCATACCTCTCAACTGTACACATTTACACAGACTGTCCAGATGTTTGCTTTACATTTTGGTTCCATTTAGCATAATATTGTGCTTGTCTTGGAGAATACTGGCATATCACTAAAGACTGTAGGTTAGAAAGTAATGACAGATACTTGAGTTTCAAACTTCTTACCCTTCAGAGACTTAATGCAACTGCAAGACATGCTGTGATACCACTGTGTAAGTTTGTAAGAGGAATATTTCATCATTGTTCCTACTTGTGGGCCTTTGCCACACATTTCTTTATGGCTTTGTACAGCTGAGTTGCTGGGAGAGGCTGAGAGGCGTGTATGGGACTCCAATATTGACATCCATGCATGTGACCTATGACCCTCTCCAGTTTGTTAGTCTCCCAAATATACTGCAGTGAGTTTTGTCACCTGGACTACTGCATATTCTGGGGAAGCCGGTATTTGACAGACATTTCCTGTTGTCCCACACAGCTGTCAGCTGTCTGCTGCTATCCTGGTAGGCTAATCCCATTCCCTTACATACATGCAATGATAACACAGATATGCTACCACAACATACTACTCCATTCATTTATAGTTAAGAAGAGTGACATACCTTGTGCCTGTGGCAGTTGTGAGGATGGTGCTTCAGGGCTGACTCTGTCAGATGCATGCAGTACACAGCCTACACATGGTAAGGTAGAGGTAGTGTGATGTGTGTGGGGCATCGTTTTTACTGCATGTGCGAGTCAGAGACAGGTGTCAGTACCTGGGTCCCTACGGTGTCACTGTATGTATTATGAGTTGCCTCTTTCCAAGGCCAGGGCGTGCTGGGCACACCTATGTCTGCCTACAGGGACTGGCTCAGGGGGAGTCCTCCTGTGAGTCCCCCTGTGCCTGTGGGGACCTTGGCAATGGTGGTGGGCTGTGTGCCACTTCCCTGTTATGTTCCTGCTGCAGCTGTTTCCGCAGGATTATATTGTGTAGCATGGCACATACTATAAACATGTGTGCACATGTGGCTGGAGAGTACTGCAGGGTCCACCGGATATGTAAAGGCAGTGGAACCGTGACTTGAGCAGCCCAAACACACGCACTACAATATTCATAGTTTGTGCATGTGCCTCATTATGGTGTTCTTCAGTGTGTGTGTGAGTGTGTGTGTGTGTGTGCGCGCATTTCTGATGGGTGTCATCATCTATGGTTCTAGTGCATAACCAGCATCCTTCACTAGATGGCCATATGGGATTCCCCCCGGCAAATGCCTAGTACAGCTGTGAGGCATGCCAGATGTGGGAGTTATGATAACTGCCAGGGCTGCCAGCACACTCATTGATAAAGCCCTGGGCATTGTACATGACCTGGTAGTTGATGGAGTGATACCTCTTGTGGTTGATGTAGACTCTATCCTCTTCACCAGGTGGTGCTTTGATATGGACATGAGTGCAGTCTATGGCACCCAGTACCTCTGGGTAGCATGCTACACGGTGGAAGAGACGCATATTGTTGGTCATGTCCTCATAGGTGCTGAGGAAATAAATGTGCTCACTGGCATGTGTTATCATGATATCCAGGAAATGGTGGAGAACCCCGGATGTGGATGACTGTGAGACCCACATGATGTCCCCAATAGGTCTTTGGAAAGTACCTGTACCTAGTATTCTTAAGGCTACAGATACCTTTGTTTTCACTGAGCTGGGTTCCCCTCTGTTGGCTCTGGTTCTGAGATAAGGCTGGCAGAGCTCAGTGAGTTGCTGTAGTATGTCCCTATCCACCCAGTACAGCTTTACTATCTTCAGCTCATGTAGCCCCTAAAATGTTAATCTGGGTCTGAACACTCTTCTCCTCCACAGTCTGGGACAGTTGTCAGCATCATCCTCATCGCCGTCCTCAGTCAGTAGCATGTAAAGATGTAGCAAAGCAGCAGCAGCTCCTATAATTTTGTCAGTGAAAAATTCCCAAGTGTGTACTCCAATGGTGCAGAGTATGTGAGAAAAATCAGATTGAAGGGTGTCTGCATACTTTATACGGGTGTGCTGCAGATGCAGCCTGTGTGATTGGCTGACTATGATACATTCCACCTGCCAGCTGCATTACTAAGGGGTTTGAATGGGCCAGTGTGAGTGGCAGAGGGATTATTAGTCATTTATAGTTGATTGCCTTTTCTCAGCCATTTCCACCACTTCTAAGCCCCGCAGCGCTCAGCACAAACCCACAAAGCTAGTGTAAACACTGCTGAGTAGAAAGGGCCCTCCTCTGTACATGAGCATGCTCAGCTTTTCTTTAACCTGCTAAGCAGAGCTTAGGAGCCTCAGACACTTCCCTACTTAGCTGTGCTTAGCTGAACACAAACAAGGAGCTACTGAGCTCTAGTGTGCTTACACAAACCCTGACACACCCACTTTTCATGTCAGCTGCCTCTTCTGCCTACACTACCATGTTGTAGCCCTTACATGGTTAGGTACCTATGGACATGGTGGCCCATTTTGCTATTCAATAAACTTAGCTCATTTACATACACCTAATTGCATACACCCTAGTTACTGCACTACACCACAGCCTATGTCCTTAGCAACCACTATAACCTGGTATTGTATGACTCTGCCTACTAGCCAGTAAAATGGGAAACGTCAATATACAAACCAAACAAAACAAGATATCTGACAGCTGCAGGCAGAAAGTCTTTAATGTAAAAAGGTTTAATGTAAAAACTCTACATGTTTTCATCACCCTGAGTAGGGTGACTTCTTCAGAAAGTAAAACAATGGCTACAAAGTAACCGCATTTTTAAAAGGCCGGTACCTAACATCATATGATAGTAGCGGCCAATCAAATAACCCTAAAAGTATAAGGCAAGAACTTATTTAACAATAGTGTCAGCTTAACTATTAAAACAAATCAAATATAGATTAGAAATATTTTAACAAATACCTAAACTATTTAATGGAGTATATATAATAAAATATCACCAATAAACCTAGACTAAATCATACATAAATATCCATAAGGATAACTCGTACATAAAAACATACCTAAAAGCTGAGTGAGTACCATTTAAAATAAATAAATGTTTACTAATACAAGTAAATCGCAACCAACAAATAAACAACATGTTGGTGTAAACAAGTAACCAACTAGGTTCACATGTTAATGTGTGTAATCTTGTAGTAACAAATTTTTAAAAATAAATATTCTGTTGGTTAATTTACATCAGCTTGTGAAGATGGTAGATTCATCTCGTGAAACTTTTGAATTTCAAAAAACAAGAAATATTTCAATTGTCATTCAAGCCAGGGGAAGAAAAAGCATTCAAAGCTTGTTGCCATTCTAGTTCTCATGCCTCAAGGAGCACCGAATGAGGACCACCCCTAATGTTTGGCAATAGCTGGTCAATAGCTTGAAAGCCAAAAGTATGACCATGGTTTAAAGAATTATGCTTGGCTAAGGCATTTTCATTTTTAGCTATTGCATATGAATGCTCGTAGATTCTTTCACAGAGCTTCCGGTCAGTTTTACCTATGTAAAATGCTGGACAATTATTGCAACTTGCTAAATAAATTATACCCTTAGATTCGCAGTTCAATTTATGTTCAATAAAATGCCTGCCATTGTTGCCTACCTCAAATGAATTACTAGTCTTAATAAACCTACACATCCTGCATGCTCCACATGTAAAGGTACCATTAAGTCTCAAACTAGGTATAATATTTTTACTTTCAAGGAGGCTTTTCAAATTAGCCCCCCTTCTGTAGACAACTTTAGGGAACTGACCAATTCTGTCCCTAGTAAACTGTCCTTATATAAAAAGGACCAGTTTTTATGTAAAATTAGTTTTACCTGTTCGCTATCATTAATGAAAGTAGTAATAAAGCACACACTATAAGGGGAAGGCTGTTTAGTCTGGCAGTTCATGTCTTTTTTTTATGTTGTTAACTGAAATATCATTAGTAGTCAAAAGTGACTGATAGATGTCAGTTATAATGGGAACTAAAGAAGCCTCGAGATGTAACACTTGACTGACATCTAACAAAGGTAGAAGTGGTGTAATAACCCCTCTATGACGTTTACATTTAATTTCTTCAATTAGGTCATCTATTAAAGAAATAGGGTAACCCTGGTTGTAGAACATGTCCTTCAGCAGGTGACATTCTGCTGTGAAGTCACGTTCTAATGAACATATTCTTGCTGCCCTAATAAGTTGACCTTTAACTATGGATCACTTCTGTGTATAGGGGTGGGCACTGGTGTAGTGCAAGAAGGAATTACAGTAAGAAGGTTTCCTGTAAATCCTGGAGCAGTATCTCTTATTTACTACATCTTTCATTAAATTAACATCCAAAAAGTCAATACAAACAGGGTCAAATTTATAAGTAAACTTGAAAAATGTCGTAGTGGAGTTAAAATAATCTACACATTTTAGTGCTTTGTTCTCATTACCTCTAAAGATAATGAAAATGTCGTCCAAAAATCTAGTGTAATATACTAGAGAGGCTTTAATTTCAGGTATATCAAAAACTAATAACTTTTCCCAATATGCCATGAAGAGGTTTGCCAGACTGGCCCCACAGGGAGAACCCATGGCTACACCATGTTTTCGTAAAACAATTTCTCCATTAAAAGTGAAAAAATTGTTGGTAAGAATGATATCAATGAGTTCCGTTACTAAATCAATGTCCCTTTGTGGTGCATTTTTGTTTTTATTGACAAAGCAATCCATTATACTGCCTCCAAATGGGGGACAGAGGTATACAAGTCGACATTAGTGGTTAAAAATTTGTCTTGGTTAACATCTAGGCCATTTAATTTCTGTAAAAATGACCATGAGTCTTTGCATACCTGTGGTTCAAATTTAAGATATTTTTGTAGTATTAAATCAACCAATTTCACACAAGGATATGTCAAAGAGGCTCTACCATCAATAAGTGGCCTCATAGGAGGATTAAACTTATCCTTGTGTATTTTGGGTATGCCAAACACAATTGGCAATTTAGGGTAAAGAATATTGATGTAATTAAATGTGTCAAGGTCTATTTTAGCTTCAATGAACAAATCTCTAAAATAACTTCTAATCCTTGACTGTGCAATATTCGTTTTGTTCACTGATGACTTGATGTAAGCATCATTGTTTAACACTACATCCATTTTATTGTTGTAGACGGTAACATTAAATATTACTAGACCACCTCCTTTATCTGGTTTAATAATACGTACTTGTAAAGACCTAAGCAATTTTAATGCTTGCATTTGCTCATAGCTCATGTTGTTTTGCCTATGCGTACCAGTGTATGCTCGTGCATGTATGTGCCTGATATCTAATTCGCATACATTCTCAAATAAGCTTAGTAATGGATGTAAAGGAGGATTAAATGTACTTGTTGGTTTAAGAGTACAGTTAGAAAAATCCATGTTACCTAAAAGAATGGATAAATTCAATTTCCTTACAAAACATTTTAGATCAATTAGAGTTTTAGCAATGTTGATATTCTTACTTGGAACAAAGGTGTTACCCCTTGCAAGTAAGTCAGTCAAAGAAGGCTCAATGGTAATAGAAGAGAAGTTGTAGATATTAAAGTCTCCCTGTGAGTTAGTAAGAATCACAAGTTTGTTGGTGTGAGATGGATCCACTAATGGTCTCTCTTCTGGCAGTTGTTCTATGCTTTGTTCCTCTGATTCTGAGGCCGACGTGGTCCTGACATTGACCTGGAGTTCGTGTCCTTCTGAAAATTTGATACAGACTGAATGTTATTAACCTGACCATTAGACTGAATATTGTTAGATCAAAGTCTTTCACTGCGTCTAACAGTGTCAGCTGTATTAGTATTAT
Source organism: Protopterus annectens (assembly GCF_019279795.1). Taxonomy (NCBI): domain Eukaryota; kingdom Metazoa; phylum Chordata; order Ceratodontiformes; family Protopteridae; genus Protopterus; species Protopterus annectens. Next base: position 1,521,069,885 of record NC_056744.1, read on the forward strand.
TGACATCATTGTCAGTAACAAGTGAATGGTCAAGGTTATTGACTGTGCTAGTGTCACTTGCAGATGTCACTGTATTGTTAACCTGCCAGGTCTGAGCAATCTGTGGTTTAGGGTATGCTACCCCGTTGCTGTAAGCTAAACGGTCATGGTTCATCTTTTTGATTTTATTGTTCTTTAATCTGTCAAGTAATTGTTCAATACTAGTGAAAACTCTACTATAATCAAATCTGTACCTGTCAAAGTCTAGGTTTGCTTTAATGTCTTTATCCAAGTCATCGACTTCCTTTAAGATACTTTCAATTCGCAATGAATAATGTTTGACCATTAATTCCATTAACTGGAAGCCTTGTTGGTCAAATAATGTTGTAAGTTCTTTATGAAACAAGGAATCTGGTGTCAACCCAGTAGGGAATTGGTGGTAACGGAGCCCTTTAGGTACCAGTTTTTCAACCAAGCATTGTTTAAAATACACTACTTCAAGCTGAAGTTTTTTTAGTTTAAAAAGTTTAATGTCAAATAATTTCAATTTCTCAGAAATTAAATGCGTACTCACTTGTGAAGAGGTAATATTCAGAGCCGGTCGTTCCTGGTTGTAAGTGAAACCAGAAGAAAATTTCACTGTGTCATTCACCCAGTCAAGAAATGAGGGAGCGTCAATAAGCTCTGTTATACCTGTATTATTACCAGCTCCTGTTGTTGTAGAACTGGCATTCAAACAAGGGGGTTGGCCTGGTGGTATCAAAGCCGCACTAGATTGTACTCCATGTTCGTAAGTTTGTAGCCAGTATAATGGGAAACTTCAATATACCCTTATATCTAATATTTTATTATACTGTTATTTTATGATATATTATGTTTGCGCATTGTTGCACACTGCTTAAATGTGTCGTATGTTTAAAAAATTTCATTTTTCATTAATTATATCACTTTTAAATGTCAGTGGCTATAGTTTTGGCCACTGACATGCCTACTGCACCTAATACATACTTTTATTTGAGTTGTCACAGCTCCTTTTTTATTTTTACATTCTGGTACACAGTTAGTAACTGCATACATTTTTCCTGCAGATATGGCTCCTACATGGATGCCTGTCTGCTTCCTGGATCCCAGATTCACCTCATTTGCCTAGTTTTCACCAGAAAATGAGGTGATTTGCATTATGCCATCTCCTCTGTGTCAGAACAGTGCTGGGAGGCTCATACATGCCCCCAGCCTTGTTTCCTGGATCTCTCGGCCTCCTGATTTTGGTCTGCAGCACTACTCCCACACGGAGAATCGCTCCGTGTAAGGTTTATTGAATTACCCCCCCATATTATTCCACCTGACTTCTGTCCTGTTCCATCCTAGATAACATCCTTCAGTTCTTTATTATTTACTATCCACATCTTATCCTTTAGTTGATACAAATATGCCTAATCTGTGTAGAAAATTAGCATACTTAAAATATTTTTTACTGATTGCATCTTACTAATCATAGCCATAGACAAGAGCTTCCAGTTTCTCATATTTTTGTATTATCTTTGGTTTAGTTGCATTCCATATATCCATAGCCCACATAAAAGTCTCCTTTTTAACCCACTAAATATTTTATTTTATCATGTCCACATAAATACGGGTATTGCTGAACCAACTCTTGTGTGGGTAGAAAAATTACAGTTATACCTTTTGTTTTATCTTCATTAATTTTATATCCCAAAAAAGCTTGGAACTGTATCAGAATGTTTCACAACACTGAGATGTCCTTTTCTGGTTTTATCAGGTACAAAATAATATCATCTGCAAATAAGGCCAACTTTTCTTGATTACCAATTATAGCTTTGAATTTCTGAGACCTTAATTTCTTTGCTAGTGGTTCTAAATATATAGCACATAACAAAGGGGAAACAGGACACCCTTTCTGGCTTCTCTGTTCAGATACAACTTATCAGACAGGAACCCATCCACATTGATTTTTGCCATTGATACCTCATATATCCCCCTGATTATTACTGTATCACCGAATGCAAATGTTTCCACTCCCCTACACATAAAATTCCAGCTTACTCTGTCAAATTGTTTTTCTGCATCAAGATCCACCAATGACAGCACTATGTTCTTACATTTTTGCTTACCTCTGGATCATCACTATTCAACTAATGCTGTCAAATGTTTTCTTCCCCTCCACAAAACCACATTGATCCATAACCATCAATTTTTGCAACATGTTTTTCATTCCTCATTATAGTTAAACACTTTATAATCATAGTTTAAAATTGAAATGGGCCTACATGAAGCTGGATTTGATGGGTCTTTACATTCTTTAGGTACTGCAGCCAACACAGCTATTTTCCAGGATACTGGTGCTTCCCCTCCTTTTAAAATGCTGTTACAATCTTGCAGAACTCTATCACTTTCTTTCCTCCTAGCTTCCAAAATTCCACCGGAATACCATCTATTCCTTTAGACTTCCCTGCAAATTGGTTATACATCACCATTTTTATCTCATCTCCTCCTGTCTTAATTGGTAAGTGTTGACCCTTGTCTACCTCTAACCTTGGTATGCTTGTTTTCCATATTTCCATTTGCGTTTGTTTATTGATTTCCCCATTTATCTGTTTTATATAAGTTTTCATAAAATTTCAGAAACATTTCTAACATATCTACAGGATCTCTGGTGATTTTTCTTATTACAGGTTCTTTAAGCTTGGCAACAACACTTTCTACTTTCTGCTGCATATGTCATTGTGCTAAACGTTTTTGTGCTCTGGGGTTATCATCAAAAACAGCTGTTTAACAGCAATCTTTCTAAACTCATGCATATTATCTAGGTACTCCCCTTATTTTCTCTTTAACACTCTGCAGTTGAGCCTCTTCTTGTTTTGTGAGATTTCTCTTACTCTGCAATACTTTAGCCTTTGTCAGCCCATCTAAATACTTCGTTATTTCTTAACCATATCTCTTTCTTTTATTTCTACCCTATTTTTAAACTCAATCAGTAGCTATAACTTCTGGAATTTACATCTTCCCTAATAACTCCCACATAATTTTCACAACAAATTTCTTAAATTTCTCCCTTTTTATCAGGTAGATGGGGAAGTGCCAGTGTCTTTCTTTTACTTAATTACCCTGCATTTTTATCGGGTCTATATTAAATAATCAAAAGTTGAATTCACCAAACTGTATCTCCACCGAAAATACCGTTCAGCAAATTCGCTCTTGTGGGGGGCTGTGCCCCCCACCCCCTGCTAATTATATATACCAACTCCAAGCTTGCGCTAAATTTAGGAAAGGACAAATTTTCCAATCTTCGCTGTACTGAGATCGCAATATTCAGAACTTGCTGAAAGGTATTTTTGATGGAAATACCGTTCGGTGAATTCAACTTTTGATAATTTAATACAGACCCTTTTTACCTTTATTATCAGCATATGATCTGAAATAGTTATTGGATGTGTGTCAAAGCTATTAATTAAAAGTGCATGCTCCAGTGAAATATAACTTCTTTCTTTTTCTAATTTCTCCAAATCTTTTGGGTTTCTAAAACCATGATGGGAATGGACCCCATTCCTAAGTCAAAGTATGATTAAAGTTCATGAGGTTAGTACTATTTCAACCTTTGATGTCAGCCAGAAGTGCTTTTCGCAGAACCCGCAATGTGCCCAGTAATAACTCCTTCTGCAATTTGTATGGACCTACATGTACTGGTAACATATCTAAAAAATTTTGTAGATTTTTTTTTTTATAAGACCAGCTGCTCCTACTACTATTGGAACTGTCTGGGTATCTTCCTTCCACATTACTCTTGTTTATGCCTGCAAATCCTGATATTTTATAACTTTGTGTTTCTCTGTATGCAAGACACTGTAGTCACAGGTTGTAGCAATTTCAATGATCAATGCTACTTTTGTCTTCTTTTCATGGACCACTATATCTGGTTTTCTTGCATCTATCTTTTGAGCTGTTGGTAATGGGTGATCTCATGAGATGCTGACTTTATCATTTTCTATGATGCTTTGTGGCTCATGTTTCCAGTGTTTTTTTCAGCCACTTCAGTACCATAAAGTATGCACAATCCCAGTGCAACAATCTTGCCACATTATTATGCCTTTCAGTATATAGCCCTTCTGCAATTAGTATGTCACAACTAACAATGGGGTGTGCAACTCTTTCCAATTCTGTTTTTACAAAACTTACATTTGTCAGTTTCTCCCACATGTTCATTGTCCTTTGTAAACCAATGTAAATGTAGCCCACTAATTTGGGCCGTCAATATTAACCTTTCAACTTTTGGTTTGAATTTGCCTCTCTTTAACCATTCCCATGTTCAATCCTGATCAACATGAGGTTCTTTCAAAATTTTCTATACTTGCAACTATATTTATGTATTTTATACATTTCTTGCCTTCTCATCTGATCCTTCACCTTGTATTTTTTCTTTTGTTTTTTTTGGCACATTCAGTTGCTGCCTGATTTTTATCTACTTTTGATTTGATTTCCATTCCTGCTTGATGCCTACATGCTTCTGCTAGACTAAGCAGGGAAGCCATCTCAGATTTATTTTCCTCATTTTCAAAACTTTCACTATGTTTGGATCTTGTGAGGTCAGCAGATGTGTGTGCAGTCCCACAACTGCAGCTCTATACATGTAATCAATTTCAAGGAGGCCCATACCTCCTTCGGAATGGGGAATAGATAATCTTTGTATGTAGTGATTGTTATAAATCATTTGGTGAGCATGAAGCATCTTTCTTGTTTTCCTGTCTAATCTATCCGACATGTATTTTTGGGCCAGTCAGTCCTTCCAAAACTGTAAGTTAGGACAGGAACAGCAAATTGGTTTACAGCTTGAATTTGTTCTTAGATGTCAATGCTGTTTTCAGGATTAATTTAAGTCTTCTAAAATATTCCTTACTAAATTTTATTCCCATTTGTTCATACTTTGTTCTTGATCCTTCATCAATTCCCAAATATTTCTACACTGCCTCTTGCTCAAGTTCTTTTATATCACAATCTTTTTCCAAACAGATGTTTTCTTGATGCTGCAATTTTCCTACTTTAAAGGTTGCTTTTGCACATTTTTCAAGACCAAATTACATTCTTATATCATCAGGAAAAGTTCTGACAACTTGCAGCTGTGTTTTCAGTTCCTCATCTGATGAGCTATACAGTTTTAAATCATCGACAAAGAGATGAGAAGTCTTTATACTTTGTTGTTTTCTAGCAGCCAAATTATAGCCAAGGCCTAATGTGTTAAGTAGACAGCTTAATGGGTTATGGACAAGACAGAATAGCAGCTGTGATAGGTAGCAATCCTGGAATATACCTCTTTGAATGTTTATCCCCAGAATAATAATTTGTCCTTTATCATGGCTTAATTGCAAAGTGGTCTGCCACTGTTTCATGGTCACTGCAATGTAGTCAATCAATATTGGGTGTATTTTATCATTTTTAAGCACTCTTTTATCCGTGAATGTGGGATACTATCAAATGCTTTTTTTTGTAGTCAATCCATGCCATAAGTAGATTCTTTCTTTTTTTTCTGTATTATAACTTTATTTAGCAACAGATGATCCTTTGCTCCATATGACTTTCTTTTATTACCATTTTATTATATTGCCATGATTGAATTTTCTTCTAAATGACTATAAACTGTTGGCATCAGTTCCAGTGTATAGTTTATACTTTGCTGGAAGGCAAATTATTGGTCTATAATTTTCAGGAAAACTTGCAGGTTCACTCTTAAGTAGGAGCATTGTTTTTCCTGTTATTAACCAGACTGGTGTCTGTTTGGGGTGCCCGTATACATAGTTCTTACTCCTGGCTAAATCTTCATGCAAAGATGTTAATATTTTTAGCCAGACATTAAGTACTGCATCTGGGATTGGTATTTTCCAATTGGAGGCTTTTCTTAACTTTATCTTGATCTCTCTGGCTGTTATATCATCCCATTTCATATTCTGTACCTTTGAACTTGTTTCTTTTACTTCTTCTATCCATTTAGTATCTTTGTTATGTTCCACGGGATGTTCATAGATATTTCTTCAAAAATGTATCTATTTCTTCTTTTTTGGGTGGTCTTTCAATTTCTTTTGTCTTGTTTCCCAATTCTCTATAGAACTTTTGGGAGTCATCAATAAATTGCTTATTTTGTACTTTTCCTTTACATTTACCTGTGTATCTTCTAATTTTTCCTCCTGTGCTGACATTTTTAGTTTATTTGCAATAGTGCAAAATAGATCCTGATCCATTATAATACTGCACATTGCTTTTATCACGTCTGTCTTTCTATTTTTGTTGATCTATTCCCTCTTCTATACTCTTCTAACAGTGACATTTCTTGTTTTAATTCCTTTAGTTTTCCTCTATTCAATACTTCCACAATAGTATTCGATTTCTCCCCTTCCTTTCCCTTACTATCTTGTGTTCTTGTGGTAGAATTTTATGTATTACTTTATTTGCACAGTAATATATTCTCTTTACTTTTGTTATATTGCATGGATCTCTATGGAGAGTCCTAATTACTGTGTTCATTTGTTTTAACAAACTTCTGACTTTTGGTGTTTTCTTGACTTTCTGCACTCTGTTTCTTTCATTGATTTTAATATCTCTATTAACTCAAACAACTCTTCTTTTAACTCATTTTCTTCTAAACTATAGGCAATTTTTTTGTTCTCCATTTTCTGTGGGCATTCTATAGAAAGTTCTATTGCATCTTCCTGTGGCACATTCTCTTCAATTTCATCCTGTGACATCCATTGCTCTGTTATATGAGAACTCACTGACCTATCACTCCTCAACATTAACTGTGTCAGAGTTTCCACAGTTTCCTGTTTCTTCCCTTGCCGTTCAGCTTCAAGTGAATGTTTGTACTTGTTTCCTGTGGAAGGCTCCAAAATATCTTCATATGACACCTGACCAATTGCTTCCCATTCCACTGGTTCCCCCTTAATTTGGAGTTCCATTGCTCTATTGTTTTGTGGTGCTTTCTGAATTAGATTTTCTACACTGAATGCTTCACTTTGTAGGTATTCTATAACATCAGTTTCTAGTTCTTTAACTCATCCATTACTGATTTCCTTTTCCTCTTTTTCTTATTTTCTGTATTGCAAAGTTTTCCATGTCCAGATTCCTTTGCCTGTATTTTTCTTCAAATATCTATGGTGCTGCTCCTTTTTATTGATTAGTTTTGCTTTCTCCTTTGCATAGATACAGAGGTGCCGGAAAATGTTGAAGACTGTGAGAGGCGGAGGGTGACAGGGGCACTTCATCATCTAAAAAGAGCAATTTTTAAAGCTGTTTACTACAGTTGGAGGACATTTTAAGCTTAGCCAATTTCCATTTTGGTGCTTGAATTAACATTTCTTGATTAGTCTTACTGATCCCATGGCTGATAATTTCATATTAGCCCTAGTGAGAATAAATATGATCACACTATAGAAATTTTGAGAGGACCCATGTAAGGGATGCAGCATTTAGGAACCAAATCTATCCAAGTTACATCTGAATATGGATAGGGATGAGCTCTGCTTTACTTGGATGTATAGTTTGTTCTATATATATATACATCGCTCCACAACATTCAGTTTAGATACCAGTACTGAGTATTTCTGATGCCATTTGACTTGTTGATGTTCAGTAGGTCCATCTGTATTAGGTTGGAGGATGCCTTGTATGCTAGACGCATCACCTCTAAGCACTCTGTAGGATACTGAGTATAATAATAAATCTTTGAGGTGGTCCATGCAAGACCTATTGTTTAGGACTTGTATCCTTTTAGTAAGGTATCTCTGTGGGTATTCCAATTGTTGCATGGGTCTGGACAGATACATGCCAAAGTGAGCATTAGACAAAATTATTGACTTAATTAGGGCTTTGTAAAGGGGGCAATAACATCTCTAGATCTAGTCACAATCAAGTTGTTTATAAGCTGTGCAATACAGAATGACTTTCTTATGACTCTGGGCACATGTTGGTCAAAAGTTAGGTCTCTGTACAAACAAGTTCCCAAATGTCAAACAACTGGGTTAGTTTTCGGGGTGCACTGTCAATTTGGCAGTTCTCTGGAGTAGATGACTTCCCAAAGGATATGATAATGCACTTCTTGGAGTTTAGTTTCAATTCATGATTCTGGCAGCAGTTATTGTTTGGGACAAACCTTCTTGCATGATGGTCAAGTCATTTGGAGATTCAATAACTGCTCCTAGCTTGCAGTCATCTCAAACTTAGTTGGCCAAAGCCCTTTGGTATTTCCTTCTACTTTTGAGATGTATATGCCAAACAGAAAAGGTCTTAGCACTGAACCCAGGGGGACACCACTGGTGTATTTTGGTCTCCTGCATCCTGTGAGCAAGCATACATGTATACATTCTTTGATTCACCTTCCTGATTGTATTAAATTATATTCCTTGTATAATACAGCACCACTTGTTCGAATGTGTTTTAAATTTGTAGTTCGGAACAATCTTCTAGTAAGCAATGAAACAAAATGCATGAACCAATAATGACAAAACTGCCCAATTCAGAACATTTCCATCATACAATTTACTTCCACACCCACACTATAAGTAGAATGACTCAACCCATTCATGTGGTTAACAAAACATGTCAATAAACAGCTAATTGAATTTACAAGGAAAGAAGAATGCACTGAAGTTATGCATTAATTTGTAAACTGTTTATAATGCTCTCTTTATATATATATATATATATATATATATAGAGAGAGAGAGAGAGAGAGAGAGAGAGAAACAAAATTTACAACAAGATATTTATTAGACAACCTAAAACATGAATGCTATAATATTTCTGATTGAGACAATAGGCCCTCCCCATTTTTTTCTATGCTAAACAATATTTTCTATAAGACATGCTCATTAGGAAAGAGAAAAGATCATGAAAAGTCTATTTTAAAATGTAAAACTATTAAAAATAAATTAATGAATTGTTCTCTTACTCTGAGGCATATTAAGATAAATCCCCTACTATACGCCAGATGATGCAGGTTCAAGTACCATCATGGGAAGCTGGAAGGAGATGGTTGGGGGTGTGAAGCATTTGTCAACTCACCCATTCTAGGGGAGGGAGTCATTGTGATTATTCGGCCAGATACTTGTACAAGATTGTGGGGAGCTCTCTGCCAACATAGAGGCTGGTGACTCTTCACTTCATAGAACCAAAATGATCTGTGTGGGAGCACGATAGGTCTTGCAGCAGGCAGCATATGGCAGACATCAAGAGGTTAACTCAGGTGTAGAAGGTAGGTCTTAATGATATGCCAGAGTGATTGTCTCCCTTGTTCCTGACTCTGGCCTCTGATGACCAAATGAACTTACCTCCCACATCAAACGAACTATCTGGGGGGTTCTAACCCTGCCTGGGACATGAAGATGCTTGGATATAACACTGCAAGGAGAAACAAATGGGGCAAACATGACCAGGAAGGGGAATCAAAGGGCAAGGTCATTCATACAGGAAAAAAAATGGTATGCATTTAATTTTGTAAGTGCAGCTTTGTAACTTTACTGCTTTTCATATTTTCATGCAAAACTTGCAATAAACAACTTCTTTCTGAGTCTCTCATGAATGTGACACCTATCATTTGTTAAATTATAGCACAAAGGTTCTTTCACCCTTTGAAGAAACTTTATAGCAGCAGTATTAAATAGCTCCAACTGGAATGCTGCAAGTCACTTTGACAAATGTTTGTAATGCCTTCCTTTACTCGTGGAAAAATAACATGATTGTTAACTGGTCCCTATCAGGTTATTGAACCTGAAGAAAATACAAAATTATCTTTAATTAGCTCAGTGTGTGTTCCTTTTCATATGTATGCTCTCAGGTGCATGCTGACTAATATGTTGACCGTGCACAAATGTATTCTGTTTCAAAGAGGTATAATTGCATAGCAGATACCAGGAAGTATACACAAATAATGGTTCATGCTACTTGTGCATAATGCTTAAATTTACACTCGTAACTATTTGGTATGCTTTCCAAATGTCATACACATAGGCATACAGCTGGTAGGACACTGATCCTTGTTCATCCCCAACCTACTCATCCACGATAACAGTGCATACTATGGCTTGGAAATAAATATTCAACCTTTCAGATCATCTTTAAAGTGAGTAACTAACTGATAGTTCTCTCTGGGAAGATGCCCGTAAACAGTGTGACACTACCATGTGATTTGCTTCCTTTACTTCAGACTATGTTTAAACGACTGTTTAATCAGTCAACAAACAGACCCATTAAGTACACTGAACATTAATACAAAGCACATGCCTAAAGTCTCAGTCGTCTCTCCTACTGTCTTGGACTGTTTTGGACAAATAACTAGAGCCTTTAAGCAACTGTCAAGACAGAATATTTTGGCAAAATAAGTCTTATGTTTCAGATGTTTTTATTCAGTATTATTCTCATATTGTTTGTTAGTAAAGGAGTTGGCAAGGCAATTGTCTTTTTGAAAGAGTTCATCACACACACACACACACACACACACACACACACACACACACACACACACACACACACACAAACACACACCCTTAGTTCCTTACCTTACGTCATTCAGAACTTGCCCTGTACTTCATTCCCAGCTAATTTCATTTCGCCAGCCGATAATGCTAATCCCTGCAGCAGTTCTTTATTTCACCCACCAATAATTTTTATTTGATCCTGGCTAGCCAGTAATGCGTGAGCTCCTGAAGCTCATTTATTGTGCAGGCTGGAGCTGACGTCATTGCGTACAGGATGACATCAGCTCCAGCCGCAAAAACTTATAGGAAAAAAAATGCAAAAACTTAGAAAAAATCGGACGGGTAAGTTGCTGGATCTGCTGCAAAAGTGGGGGGGCGCCCCTCCCCCCTCGCTCTATGGTTCCAGTGCCCATGCATAGATATTATACCATATTATCTCTCTTTTTCTTTTCCATGTCCATATTTCTTCTTCAGATGTCTCCTGATCTTCCTGTTTCTCCTTACTTTGGAAATTTGTTCTTCATGCTGTGATGTAACCGGTGTTACACCTTCTACATCAAAACCTTGACTTTGCAGGCACTCCATAACTTTAACTTCTACTTTACTAATCTGCTTTTCTACATTCCCTCTTTGTGATATTATTTATTTTATTGTGAACATTTCTGTGTCTGGATGCCTTTGCTTGTATTTCTCTTCAAATATCTTTGGGGCTGCTTTCTTTATGTTGATTAATTTGGCTGTCGCCTTTCCATAAATATTGCACCATATCACATCTCTCTCTTTCCCATGTCCATATTTCTTTTTTATACTTTTCAACATTCTCCAGGTTTTGTTGTTTATATTTTCACACTTATTCAGATGCTTCTTTTTCCAAACAGATCAAAGTTTCTTTGTCTATATACTGTTTTTCAAAAATCTGTTGTATTAATGACCACAGATTTTTATTTGAAGCTTCTGACAGTTTTTCTTGTGGAAGTATTTTCTTTCCTCTAATTTCTCTCTTAATCTTTTTGTATATCGTGTGCCTGGAAATTCTGGACTTGCTGCATGATAGTAACAATACATAATTTCTTTATTATCCTCAACAGTCCACTCTATCGTCTTTATGGCTCTTGTTTGACCTATCAGTTTTTGTGATTTTGTGGACTGCTACTTCCTTCTACAACAGGGTGGCCATCCTCCACTTGGGCCTGGCCTGGACCCATTTATTTATTTATTTTATTTATTTACATTTGTTTACTGGGAAATTCCGACTGGATGCAGGTCCTTTTTCAGCGGATGCCTAGGGAGAAAGGCTCTACAACATGTAAGTGGTATGTAGTGATACAAAGCTGAAGCAATGGCAAACAACATGACTGGCTGCTGGCATTAATACAGTAACTGTATATTGATTACCAACAGTATATACAGTAAATGGCTGCAAATTAAGATAGCTTATTGTTTATAATAAAAGTTGTAACAAAGTTGTCAGACAAATTTTAAAGTACACAAAGTCAACTAGCTTATTCCAACTGTGGTTAGTAGTAGTGGAAGAATAGTTGGATTAAGAGTCTAAGTGGGGGAGGGAGAGAGGGGTGGGGTGTGTTAGTCTGGATTAGAGCAAGAACAAAGTCACTGCAAATTTGAGTGCAGTCTTGAAAAGGCTGCTGGAAGGTAGAGTAGTTAAGGGGGGGGGTTGTTCCAAAGTTTTGATATAGAACAGGAAAATAGAGCTTCGCCTGCTGAGTTTTTGGGTTTGATAACAATGAGTTGATTTTTGTTGCTTGATCATAGGGGTCTAGTGGAGAAATAGGGTTGGAGAAGGGTTTGAAGGGATGGGATTTTGTGGGAGTGGTTAATAAGTTTATGAGTGAGGGTGAATTGATTAAGGTGAAAGAGTTGTGGGAGTTCTAGCCAGTTTAGTTCTTTAAGGGAGATACAATGATGGCTGCGGTAGGAGACTCCAGTGGTAAATTTAGCAATTTTGTTGCAACAAGCATCCAGCTTATGTAGGTCTGTCTGTCTAAGGTTAGTAAGTATGGGAGATGCACAGAGCAGGGTAGAGATTAGCTGGGAATTGTCTATGGAGAGTCTAGCTGACTTGGTGAGGTATTGGCGGTTTCGATATAATGCATCAAGTTTCTTGTGAACTTTTTTTATTGTGAGAGATATGTAGGTGTCAAATCTAAGTTTTTTGTCAATTTCCACACCGAGTAATTTTGTGTGCTCTTATGGAGAGATGTTGGTATTGTCTTTGGTGAGAATGTTGAAGTGAGGGGAGTTTTGGGTGGATTTGGAGGGTTGGAACAGGAGAAGTTTGGTCTTACTTGGGTTGAGTAGGAGTTGAGCATTGGATAGCCAGCTTTCTACAGAAGAGATGATTCCTGTGTGATTTGTTGGTGTTCTGGTAGAGTGAGGGGCAGAGCAGATGAGTGTAGAGTCATCTGCATACTGTATAAGAGATGCCTGTCTGGTAGCAGTAAGTAGGTTGTTAGTGAAAAGTGAGAATAGTAGAGGGCCAAGGATAGACCCTTGGGGAACTCCAAAAGTAATTGGGAGGTGAGGAGATAGGTTATCATCCCAGATTACTGATTGCTGGTGGCCGTGTAGATAGCTGTGGAACCAGTTGCAGGCTGATTGTAAGGAGGAGAGGTTGGGTAGAGTAGAGAGTAGTAGCTCATGAGATACCATGTTAAAGCCCTTTGAAATATCTAGAAATATGGCAGTGGAGAGGCCACTTTTTTGTGAAGAAGTATAGTGTTGGTGAAGGAGAGCAAAGCGGAGGTAGTGCTGTGATATGGCTTGAAACCATGTTGGGTATTGGAGAGGAGATTATTTGCTAGGAGGTAGTTGGAGACCTGGGTGTTGATACATTTTTCAGGTATCCTGGAGAGCAGTGAGAGGATGGCGATGGTGAGGTAATTGGAGAGATCAGTGGAGGGGCTCCCCTTTGTGAAGGGGAATGATGTGGGATATTTTCCATAAAGAGGGAACATAGCCTTTGGAATGGCTGATTAATATTGAAATTGGGTAAGCTAGTGCATCAGCTGCAATTTTTAAGTATTACGAGGGGAAGTTGTCAGCTGTGAGTTTGCTGGGTTTAAGTTTTGACAAAAGTCTTTTTATGTTGGAGGTAGGTACTGGGGTGAAGAAGAGTGGGGGTTTAGGGTTAGGACTTGGGGGGCTGATGTAGGGAAGTGCTGTTTGTTTAGAAATGTTATAGTTTCAGTGGTGTTTGCTGAAGGATTCAGCAATACTGCTGGAGGAGGGGGGAATGGACAGTGGGGGAGTGTCTACCTTCCCTGGGTGGAGGATAGAGTTAACAGTGGAACAGAATTGCTTAGGATTATGGTGGGTAGAGTTTAGGGTGGATTTACAGTAGAGGGATTTGTCTAATTGTATTTGCTTTTTGACCTTACTGCGTAGTTCAAGGAAGGATTGCCTGAGTTTTTTTTTATCTATGGATTTTATTAGGGATTCTGGTGGTCTTTTATAACCATGGAGCATGCCCGGATCTGACTTTGGTATTTCTTACAGGAGTATGGGTGTTTAGGATGGAGAGGAAGGTACTGTTGAAGAAGGGAACAGCCTCATCTAGGCTGAGGTATTTTAGTGGTGACCAGTTAATTTTTTGGAGGGAGGAGATGAAGGAGTTGGGGTTGAAGTTGAACTTGTTCCATACTTGCTTGTGTATAATGGGCTTGAGATGGTTTGTGTGGTGCCTAATTAGGAAAGTAGTAGAGTGGTCACTGAGACTATCAGGTAAGCAGCCTGCTAGTTAAGAGTGAGAGGCTTTGTTGACTAGGATCCAGTCAAGTAAGGTATGATTGTTAGGGTTTTTATAGATTCGAGTCAGGGATTGGATGCATTGAGTGAACCCATGGAGATTTAGGTGAAGGGTTGGGAGATTGTTATTACAGGATACCCAGCTGATGTTAAAGTTGCCGAGAATGACAGTTTTCTGGGGTAGAGATAGACTAACCCAGCTCAAGAGATTTTCTATGGGTGTTATATTTTGCCCTGGTGGGAAATAGCATCCTATGTATTAATTGTTTTTTTGGGGGGTTTAGTTTGAGATTGGCACAATGGAGTTCTTCATTGTTGTAATGAGGGGCAGATGTGTTCAGGAATTTGATACTGAGGTGGTATTTAAATATCAATGCTACACCACCTCCTTTCTTGAACAATCTGTCTACACGACGGATGTTGTATTCAGGTGGAAGTATTTCCTCACTTTTGATGTGAGGTTTGAGCCAGGTTTCAGTTCGGATGAGAATATCTGGGGAGTATAAGCTTATGCTGGCATGTAGATCTTGGATTTTATTATAAATGCTTCTAATGTTTAGGGACATTATAAGTAGGTCAGTTTTTTTTGTTGGCTATGATTTGAGTTATGGGAGGGTTTGAAAGAGGGGTTGGGGTTGGGTTGGAGTTGAAAGGACCAGGGTTAGGATGGATGTCTCCAGCGAGGGAGTTTAGAGAGGGTGTTTAAGATATATTTTATATACATAGTAAATTGCTTATCATATCTTAGGGATATTTTATTCTTGAGTGTGTTAGGTGTTTGGTAATGGAGTGTGTGTATTGGGAAGAAGCTTTTGGTGGCTGGGGTTGTGTAGTTGTAGTGTAAATGTTTGAGGGAAGGTGTTGAGAGAGTACAATGGAAGTTGTTGGGGCATGTGACTGTGGAGCATTGGTAGGATGTAATGTGAGCTAGAACTATGCAGGTAAGGAGTGTTATTGTGTCAGGTAGTAGCATGACTGTGTCAGATGTAAGGAAGGAGAGAGAATAGTGCTGCAGCCTAATTGGTGGGATGTAAGGGAGGGGTTATGGCTTAGAATAAATGTAGAAATACTGGGGCAAGGTGGGTATGGGGGCAGGGAGGGGAGCGAAGTGAGAGTAGCGAACAGAGCAGGCTAGAACCCCTCATGCTAAAGACTGCAAGGTAAGTGTCTAACACTTATCAGTAAGATATTATAGCTAGTTTCTGTAGTATAGCCAAATTGTTAGGAATTTAGTAGGGAAATGCAGGGTTGGAATGGCTGGAAGAGTGAAGGGATGGAAAATAGCTTAGAGAGAGATAAGGGAAGGCTCAGCATTGGCCTGATTGAGTGTGTTCACCCTTCCAGAACTTAGGATAAGTATTGTAACACATACACTTCCTTCTGTAGGTAAATAAACTCTGTTTTCCCTGTTTTAAGGTATCCCTATTGCGACATTCCCTGTTTATAGTCCGCTGGTCTGCTGGGCAGGGGCCAAAAGGCAGGCAGTAGGGAGAAAGAACTGTTTGGGAGAAAATAGGTTAGAAAGGTTAAATTAAAGATTTGGGTAGGTGGGGTTTAGAAAGACTAAAACAATTATAGTACCGAGTGTGACTCAAACTCAGCATAAATGACTTCACTTCTGCTTTATGGCAGTTAGTAGCCTAAGAATAACTGGCTAGGTTCTAAATGCAGTATAAAAATCCTTAGAAACATAGGGAATATCACTGCAGCATTAGAATGCAGTTATCGGAAAAAAAAACATCTCACAGGTGCCATATAACTTTAAGCATGCGTGCACGAGAGCAGTGCCAGATGTAACCTGCATAATGGTTCAGCTATTAGAAGCCCTCTGCTAGGTTCACTATAATGCAAACAGCATTACAAACACATAATTTAGCAAACTGATGCTGTTAGGTTCAAGGGCTACTGAGACTACTGCTAAGTTAAGATTCCAATGCAAAAACAAACGTACAATGATACCACTAGTATGAACTTACAATTATTAGCAGATTGTGACTAAATCTTCACATATGGATGTGTGGACAACAGCATTATACACTGTAACAAATCAGGCAACAAATATGCTAGAAATATGCACTTTACAGGAGCCACTAGTAAGAACTTACAATTATTAGCAGATTGTAGCTACATCTTCACATATCCCTGTGCAGACAACAGCGTTATATACTGTAACAAATCAGGCAGCAAATATGCTACAAATATGCACTTTACAAGGGCAACAAATATGCTAGAAACTTGCAATTACATGGTATATGCAGTAGTAAATACAGAAGACAACAGCATAAACTTACGTGGTGGACATGCTCGATACAGGTTGCCGGTTTGAAAATGGCACCTTGCACTGTAGGATATGTAAGCTTGGTTTGGGAGGAGCGACAGCCCTGATGAGTTGGAAGAACCCCCCAGGCTAGAGATTGCAAGGTAAGTGTCTAGCACTCGTCAGTAAGATATTACAGCTAATTTCTGTAGTATAGCCAAATTGTCAGGAGTTTATAGGAATTTAGTAGGGAAGTGCAGGGTTGTAATGGCTGGAAGAGTGGAGGGAGGGGGAAATAGCTTAGAGAGAGATAAAGGAGGGCTCAGCGTTGGCCCAATTGAGTGTGTTCACCCTTACAGAATTTAGGATGAATATTATAACACACACACTTTCTTCTGTAAGTAAACTCTGTTTTCCCAGTTTTAAGGTATCCCTGTTGTGGCATTCCCTATTTATAGTCTGCTGGTCTGATGGGCAGGGGCCAAAAGGCAGGCAGCAGGGAGAAATAAACTTTCTTCTGTAGATAAAACTCTGTTTTCTCAGTTTTAAGGTATCCCTGTTGTGGCGTTCCTTGTTTATAGTCTGGTGGGCAGGGGCCAAAAGGCAGGCAGTAAGGAGAAAGAAGTGGTGGACACACTCGATACAGGTTCCATTATAGGAATGTTTCGGTATTTTGAAGATTCTGCACTTTTTTTCTAGTCCTGGGTACCAGTGCCTACCAGGACAGGGTACTTTTTTATCCTGGGCCTTGTGCATCCAACTATCTTTTTTTAATTTCTTGACCTAATTCTGTCATTTCATGATATATGCTATATAAAATACAGTCTATGTATCAGTATCATCTTAGAGAGATTTTGTGAAAAACAGGGTCCACCTCATGAAGGTACTCACCAAGACTTGAGGATGAATTCAGTTTCAGCAATTCTACTCTCCTTTGCTTGCTGACCTATCATCTCTCCATTCAGACCCCATTTCTTTCTAGAGTAGCCCAATTATTGCAGCTTGAGGAATATGTAAATCCTAAGTTCTTAGAAATTAATTCACATCTTCCATACCAAACATTTTCATAAATTTATTTTGCTATATTTCGCTTTTAGCTCTCTCAGATGCATCTCCATTGTTCCAGATCAAATTCCTGTCTCCATCTATAAGTAACTGATGAAAGCTAATTACTTCTCCCAAAATTTTCTTAAGCTCCACAATTGGAGTTTTAAGTGGAATATAAATACATACAACATAATCCTCATCTCTTACCAGTAGCCCCTTATTAACACAAATCTAGCATTATCATCTTTTTCTTCTTCTTCAATTACTACTGGAGTTTGCCTAGCAATTAATACAAGTACACCCCTTTTCCTTTGTCCTTGATTTTCCACTGAATATCCATCCTGAAATCCTTTCCTTATCAAATTCACAAGCTCATTTCTTTCCAAATGTGTATCCCATGACACTACTATTTGCACTCTACATTTCTTGATATAATTTAGTATTCTTTCCTTTTTGTCTATACCTGTGAGACCACTAGGATTCCAAGATAATATGGAAAGTGCTGCTATTATAAGAAGTCATTATTCCCATTGATTATATATAACAGCATTTATAAATGTTTTCAGTTTATGTGATCCATGCACCCACTGAAGTCTGTCAGGCTGATCTTTTATATAGCCTTTTATTGTCATTTCAGTTTGAACCTATGCCACATTTTACAATACTTTTTTGTTCTAACAAATACCCTCATTCAAAAAAACAAAACAAATAGTTTTTAAGAACTTATCATAACTTTTAGTTATGTACTTACCATAACTTTAGATGTTTGGGATCCATCTCGCCTACATTCTGTACTGATGGGTTCGGAGCCGATCCTCAGCTCCAACTCGGCACGTTATACTATAGAGCGAAGTCTCTTATTGGCTGAGCTATTCTATATCCCAGGATGCACCACCACTAATTCCCCAGATCTTGTTTGTCCGCACACATGCACACACACATGTACTGCTGATATAACATTGCCAGATGTTTCAAGATGAAACGGTCGAACTCGAACCATCCGGTCTCTTCTGATCTCCAAGGCAGGGGGAAGGAGGGTGGGTTATTAGGAATGTAGGTGAGATGGATCCCAAACATCTAAAGTTATGGTAAGTACATAACTAAAAGATGTTATGTGATCCTATCTCGCCTACATTCTGTACTGATGGGACAGCGTCCCTAGCACCTGATTCCTGGGTGGCTCACTGGAAAACACTCCTGAGAACTGTGGAACCGAAGGAAGCTCGCCCCTGAGATGCCACATCCAATTTGTAATGAGAAATAAAGGTGTGAGGAGAAGACCAGGTAGCCGCAGCACAAATGTCACTAATGGCAAGCTTGGAATGAAAGGCTGTTGAAGTAGCCATAGCCCTTGTAGAATGAGCTTTCACAGTGGTTGTAAGTTCTCTATTAGAAAGAAAATAAATATGACTGATATAGTCTCTGATCCACTTGGCAATAGTGACCTTCGTGACGGCTTTGCCCAATTTATTGTCTGAAAAGGACACAAACAACTGATCTGTTTTCCGTGTTTGGTGCGTCCTAAGTAGAAACGCAATTGTCTGTGAACATCCAATGAGTGGAAGATATATTCAGCTCTGTCTGAGTAGTTGGGGAAGAAAACTGGAAGTTCCAAAGACTGTTGAAGACAAAAACTAGAACAAACTTTGGGAACAAAGGATGGATTAGGCCTAAGGGATACTCTATCCTTGTGAAAAACCAGGTACGGCGGTTTGACACATAGGGCTTGAAGTTCCTAAACTCTTCTGGCTGATGTAATTGCCACCAATAAGGCAGTCTTCCAGGAAAGAAATTTCAAGTCACAAGTTGCTGCTGGTTCGAAGGGGGAAGAGGTCAAAGCACCTAATACGAAATTAAGATCCCACGGTGGAGCAGGATGAGAAATTGGAGGTCGTAGCAGCCCAGCACCTTTCATGAAGGCTTTACACAACTTATTGCTCATCAAAGGTGGGTCTATACTTTCATGAAAATTAGAAATAGCTGCTAAATGAACCTTAATGGTAGAGACCGAAGAACCTTGATTGAATAAGGAAGCTAAAAATTTCAAAACTTCAGCCACCGGGCAGTAATGGGATCTAATCCCCGGAGTTGGGCCCAAATGGCGAATCTCTTCCATTTACTATTATACATCTTCTTAGTCGAATTCTTGTGGGCCGAGGACAAGATATGTATGACTTCCGAGTCCAAAACCTGGTTCCTGACTATAGTCGGAAGTGGAGGAGCCAAGCTGTTAACCTCAATGAGTGAAGGGACTGATTAAGCTGTCCCAACTGGTGGATCAAGAGATCTGGAACCTGGTCCAGAAACCATGGACCGTCCAGTGCGTATTTCCGAAGAAATGGCAGCCAGACTTGACGAGGCCAATATGGGGCAACTAAAATCATCTTGCACTGCAAGTGAATCGCTTTCTGGATCACCCTGGGAAGAAGGGGAACCGGTGGAAAGGCGTACAGTAGGCCGGTGGGCCAAGTTTGGACTAGGGCGTCCTTGGGAAACCCCCCTGGAACCAGGGTGAGAGGGAAGAACTGTAGACATTTCGTGTAGAGGGGAGTTGCAAAGAGGACGCAACAAGGAGTTCCCCATCTTCTGAAGATCTGAGATGCTACTCTGTCGTTCAGAGACCACTCGTGCAGGGAGAGAATGGTTCTGCTCAGTCTGTCGGCTATCACATTGGATCTCCCCGGAATGTGTGTTGCTACCAAGAAATGGTAGGACCTGGTCCCTCCCTGCTTGTTCAGGTACCAGACTACTGACATGTTGTTGGACTGAACGGCAATCATACCCTGGGGGAGGTAGCTGTGTAGTGCTTGAAGCGATAGAAGCACCGCCCTCATTTCCAGTATGTTGATGTGTAGGGAACTCTCGTCGGGGTGCCACTTGCCTTGGACTAACCTGCCCAGGTAATGTCCCCCCCACCCCGTCAAGGAGGCGTCCATAGTCAAAGTGGCCACTGGAGGAGGAGGAATGAAGGGTCGCCCCTGATCCAGGTTGGAGGAGAGAAGCCACCAACGGAGGTCCTGTTTGCACGTCTCCATGATTATAATGTAGTGACTGAGAGGAAGATCCTGATACGACCACTGGACCGACAGGAGCCACTGGAGAATCCTCATGTGCAATCTTGCTAAGGGGACCAGGAGAACGGTAACCGACATGGAACCCAACAGTTGTAGGACCATCCTTGCCGGGGCTTGGTGTTTGAAGAGCAATGCTCGGACTTGAGATTGTAATGTTTCTATTCTCTCTGTAGGAAGATAGACCCGCATTTGCTTTGAGTCTATCTCTACCCCGATAAACCGTATGCACTGAGATGGCAGCAACACAGACTTTGCCCAATTGAAGGTGATTCCTAGGGAGGTGCCTAGAGATATAGTGGCTGCTAGGTTCTGTAATAGTAGATGCCTGGAGGTGGCAGTTAGGAGCCAGTTGTCTAGATATGGAAACACCTGGAATCCTAGACTCCTCAGGTGAGCAGTCACCACCGCCAAACATTTGGTGAACACCCTGGGGGCTGTGGTGAGACCAAAGGGCAGTGCGCAGAACTGGAAATGACTGTCTCCCAGGCTGAAGGGCAAATGTCTCCTGGACGCCTGATCTACCAGAATGTGATAATAGGCGTCTTGAGATCTATGGAGCACATCCAAACACCTTTCTCCAGTAGCGGGAGAATGGATTGTAAGGTGACCATCCAGAACTTGGACTTCTTGACTGATCGATTTAGGTTGCTGAGATCCAAAATGGGCCTCAAGTCCCCGGTCTTTTTTGGCACCAAAAAGAGTTTTGAGTAAGTCCCTAATCCGGTCTGGTCTACGGGGACCGGTTGGATGACTCCTTTTTGAAGCAGCTTTGAAATTTCAATGGCTGCAATATCCCGTTGACTGGGTGGCGGGACCGGGATTTTCCTGGATGGCGGGGGGGTGCGAAAAGGGGATGACGTAACCTCCGGCGATGATTCGGAGCACCCATCGGTCCCAAGTGATACTCTCCCAGGCCTTTAGGTGCCTCGAAAAATGACCCCCGACTGGCTCCGGAGCTGCGCAGTCAGGCAATCCTTCAGGGATGCTGGAAGGTTGAAGAGCCACGAAAGGACTCGTGGTCTCCAGTGTTGCGGGGGCCTCTGCTGCCTCTGGGACGGCATCTTCCTGAAAAATTTCCCCCTCCTCTGCCTCTAGAAGGGGGATCGTCCTGCTGCGAGGGGTAAGTCTTCTGAGATTTATGGAACCACATTTTCCCTCCTCTTTTAGCCTTGGGATAAGGCCGAAAGGGAGAGGAAAACCATGCCCCTACGGCAGTCAAAGTCTTACCCTCCTGTTCACAGCGGGTCAAGGTGTCCTTTACCTTGGGTCCAAACAAAGAGGACCCATCAAAGGGAGCGTCGGCAAAGGAAGACTTGAAGGCTTCCACAAAATGACACAGGCGGAGCCAGGCTTGTCTCCGTAGAGCAACACCCGTACCCGCCGCTCTACTCGCCCCCTCGGCTGCATATGAAATGAGCCTCATGGACGAGTTCGATATCGACGATAGAGTAGCCAACTGAGAGCTAACCATCTGGGCCAACTGCTCAGGTAGGTTACCAGAGAGGGTATCTGAAAGTTCCTTGATCAGATCCCTCTGAAGTCTAGTGAAGTGCGTCAGGTAATTCAGAGACCTTAAGGTAAAGGCCGCTGAAGTAAGGGTGTGCTTCCCGTACTGGTCCATGCTCCTAGACTCCTTATTAGGGGGATTGACGGACATCGAAGCCTCTGCCACATCTTGCTGGGTAGCAGATGCCACCACCAGAGCATCTACAGCCACGCCCTTGGTGAGAAATTCCTTTTCCGAGGGTGCTGACAGAAATTTGTTATGGTGAGCAGGCACCGGTTCCACAGAGTCTGGATGTTCCCACGCCCTTCGAGAGATCAAATCTAGGAGCTCATCAAAGGGCGGAGACACCCAGGAGGTGGAGGGCTGAGCCCCGAAGGCCTTGAGGAACACCGACTCATCAGAGGAAGAGGGTTTGGTCTGCCAGCTGCCTCGTTGTTTGAGGACTTCCAAGATGTCTGCAAAGGAGACCTCATCCGAGGACGACTTGGGGGACACTACCGCATCATCAAGATCGGTGTCCGAGGTGAGAGACTCGTCAGGGGAGTCGACGTGCTTCCTCTTGCACTGTCTTTTCCTTGGGGGTTCCTCGGAAGACTCTTCAGAGGGACCTCCAGGAAGGGGGGAATCCCCAATGGAGGTGACCTCAGGCCCCAGGGCTCCGCTGTCTTGAGACAGGGGGACTACAAAGGACCCAGTCTCCGTGTCTAGGGAAGGTGCTGGTGAGACGGTGGAGGTAGCCAGAAAAGATTTGGCCAAAGCGCTCCTCATGGCTCTAAAGGCCGGACCCCCAGAATCCTGGGAAGGTCCGACCCCCAAAGCCACAACAGCAGATGGCACTCCTGCAGCCGACGCACCGAGAGAGAGGCTCGGAACCGAAAACATCGGTCCCGAAGCATCACCCCCGGGGCCGACCGAAGAGGTCCGTGTACTGAACTCCGACCCGAAGGCCGGGGTAGGAGTAAGGGTCGGAGCTGACCCGGGAACCTCCATCGGCTTCACCAGCACTGACTCCAATGGTGCCGAGGCTGTTGGAGGAGGAACCAAAGCTACAGGGTGGACCATCGGCTCCGGAGCCGACTGGGCTGGAGCCGAAACTAACTTTTGGAAGACTGGAGACTGAAACAGCCTTTGGAGCACCCTGTCAATGTCCGAATCCAACATCTTGGAAGACCGGGAGGAGATCGAACGGGTCCGAGTAGACTTCTCCACTGGCTCCGAAGGACTGGGGGACCGGCTCCGAATTGTCTCGATCAATATCGGTGCCGAAGGAGACTCCATTGTAATTCCTCGGTACCGAAGAGGGCTTCGCCAAGGGAAGAGTCTGAGCGGGCAACTCTCATCGGCTCCGAAATCAGTGGAGCCGATGAAGGTGACCCGCCTCTCGAAGCCCCAGCCGTCGGCTCCGAAACCAGAGGAGTCGAGGCTGGAGGCATCGAGGCAGACCATTCCGCCCTCGGCTCCGAAGTCTGTGGAGCCGATGGAGAAGCCTGCCGAGATTTCTTAGAGGTCGGTTCTGACGGGCTGGTCGGAGCCGACGATTTCTTTTTCTTAGAGGGAGAAGAGGAAGAAGATAAAGCCTCCTCAAAAGTAGGTTTGATAATCCCTTTAAAAATCAATTTATTCTTCCTCTCTTGAAGGACCCGAGAGGAAAAAGTGTGACAAACGCTACAAGACTCCTGAAGGTGTTTGGGGCCTAAACAATAGACGCATAAGGAGTGATCGTCGGTAATGGACATCTTGTAACTGCAATGGGTACATTTCTAAAACCCTGATGGTCTGTGTTCTTTAGACATAATTGTACAAGTCACTACACACTATGTAGAAGGAAGGAATAAGGTAATGCCCAACTCTATTACTACACTACCAAAAAAAAAACTCAAACAGCAGGTTCAAGAACCCTCTAACTAAAAATGGATACTTGACCAACTAAAAGGACCAAAAAGGCACCACAAAACTCACACAAGACTCACTCACAAGCGAGGGGAAGGCCCCTCTAACTTAAACGGAAACCTTTCCCTGAAGACAAATTACCACAAAAAATCGATAAAACTCAATCAAACCACAACACTAGCTGTTAAAACAGCTTTTGGATCAAATTTAAGAAATTTCCTGACAGAAAATCTTAGAAGAAAAACACTTAGCTCAGCCAAGTCGAAGACCACGTCTTTGCTTGTAAAGTGGCAAACGAGATCTGGGGAATTAGTGGTGGTGCATCCTGGGATATAGAATAGCTCAGCCAATAAGAGACTTCGCTCTATAGTATAGCGTGCCAAGTCGGAGCCAAGGATCGGCTCCGAACCCATCAGTACAGAATGTAGGCGAGATAGGATCACATAACATCCTTAGATGTCCTTCTCTTCCATGTTGCAGTATTCATAACTGTAGGGAGGTTGTTGTCTGCAGCACCAGACATCTGCCAAGTACACCAAAGTCTTATGAGTAGGGGTACATGCGACATCTGATGTCAGAGCCATAAACCCACATTAGTTATAAATGTGACGTCTCCATGTACCCACTTCAGAATGGACTGCTGCATAAAGTCGTACCCCTGGTAAGCAAGAAGATAAAGGGAGAATGCTTTTCAGACCCACGTGAGACCATGCCAGAGGGTGCCTCATGGAAGTATGTTCCTGCTGCTGAGGAAAGAAAGAAAGAGGAATAAGTCTCATCAGGTAAATAAATATGTAAAGAGGGGGTAGGACGGTGGGACTGAATACTGCAACACGGAAGAGAAGGACATCTTCATGGAGGCATGTTCCCACTGCTGATGAAAGATAGGAGGGATAAGTCTCATCAGGTAAATAAACAGCTAAAGAGGGGGTAGGAGGGTGGGAATGAATACTGCAACATGGAAGAAAAGAACATCTAAGGTTATGTTAAGTTCTTACACAACTATTCTATGTCCTTCTATTCTCATGTTGCAGTATTCATAACTGTAGGCAGAGTACCAAAGCTTCTAGGTATGAACCTGGGAGGAGGGATGTGGTCCCTGGTCTATGAGACTATGTAGGATGGCTCTAGCAAATTCAGTTCTAGCTCTGGAGACCAAATCTAGTTTGTAATGTTTGGTAAATGTATGGACTGATGACCAGGTAGCTGCTTCTAGGATGGAAGTGTAGTCTACCCCCCTGAAGAAGGCCGCTGAAAAAGCAGTTGCCCTGGTGGAGTGAACTTTCACGTTTCCAGATAGAACTTTCCTATGAAAGGAGTAACATGCAGAGATAGCCTCTGAGAGCCATGAAGATATAGTCTGTTTTAAGACTGCCTTCCTCAAGGCCCTTGGGTGGAAGGAGACAAACAGCTGGTCAGACCTTCTAATAGGTTTTGTTGTGTCTAGGTAATACCAAAGTTGTCTGTGGAAATCTAATGAATGTAGGGTCCTTTCAGAGGAATTATGAGGTTGAGGGAAGAAGACAGGAAGGTTAATGGTCTGATTTAAAGATAGGTCATTAACCACCGTAAGCATGAAGGAAGGGTTAGCCCTGAGGGAGACCCTATCTTTATGGAAGATGAGGTAAGGAGTGGTGGCCATCAGGCTTGTATTTCTGATACCCTCCTGGTGGATGTGAGGGCCACAAGCAGAACAGTTTTCCATGTGCATAGCTTCAGTGATGCTGAATGACTTGGCTCAAATGGTGTTAAAGTAAGTTTCTCAAGGAGAGAATTTAAGCCCCAAATAGGAGGTAATGGCTTCCGAGGAGGGCTGATATGGATGACCCCTTTCAAGAAGAGCTTATCCTCCAACTTGGATGTCAAAGGAGGTACCAAAGGCAGGCAAGTGGAAATGGCAAAGTGGACCTTAACAGATGAGTACATCAGTCCTGAATGTAGAAGTTCACACAAATAAGAAAGGACCATGGGTGCAGGAATGAGTAAAGAGTCCTGTTTTTTCTTTTGACATCACTTGGAGAATCTTTTCCATTTTGAAACAATTTCTCCTGGTACTAGGTTTCCTGGTCTCCTGTAGGACATTGAGTAAGTCCTCTGAATATAGGTGTCTGAATGGGATCAGAACCCTATCACCCATAAGGTGACTTTGAGATTGGTAACCTGAGGGTGTATTAAGGATCCCTGTCTTTTGTCAGTACGTCTAAATGGTGGAGTAACCTGTGATGATTGCCCTTGGCTAAAAGGTGAAGAAGGGGATAGCAATGCTGTCTTGGCCAGTAGGGAGTCACCAGCAGGATTTTTGGTTTATCCCTCTGTATTTTCAGAAGGACCCTCTGAATCAGTGTGAACAGAAGAGAAGGCATAGAGATAAATCCCCGCCCAAGAGAAACAGAAGGCATCCACTTTCTGTGCCTGGGGGTGTGGATCCCTTGTACAAAACAAAGGCATCTGTCTGTTTTGGAAGGAGACAAATACATCTGTCTGAGTAATATCCCACTTGTCTATAAGAACCAGGAATAACTCTCTTTGAAGCATCCATTCATGAGAGGATGCAGAGATTCTGCTGAGAATGTCTGCCACTACATTCTCTGCTGAAGGAATGTACACTGCTTACAGGTGGATATGGAGTGTTGATGCTAGGGTCCAGATCTGTAAGGCTAGGATGCAAAGGAGGTACAACCTTGTCCCTCCCTGCTTGTCTTGTTTATGTACCACAAGACAGTCATATTGCTTGTGATTACTTTCAAGGTGCCTGGTAGGAGGACCTAATGGAAGGTCTATAATGCTAGGTAAAGGGCCCTCATCTCTTTGATGCTGATGTGGACCCTTTGTCTGAGTGGAGGCCACTCTCCCTTTACGTTGCTTAGTTTGTGGTTGTGCAGTAGGACTGCCCCACAGCCCATATCTGAGGCATCTGTGAAGATTTGCTGTAAGGGTGGAAACATCTGCAAAGGCATGCCCTAGTTGAGATTGATGGTTGCAATCCACCATTCCAGTTCTTTTACCAGGCATGGTAGGAGAGGGAGTGGTATCCAGAGGGTGAGAATGTTGGTTCCAATGAGTCTTTAGTACCCACTGAATCTTTCTTATATGCAGCCTTGCCATAGGGAGCATGGGCATCAGGGATGCCATGTGGCCCAGGACTCTCAGGAAATCCCTGGCTGTTGGTGTTTAAACAGTGAGGAGGTTCTTGAAATAATGGATGATGTCTATTATGTTCTGGCAGGGGATGAAGGAAGCCATCTTGTCTGTTCTGATCCTAAACCCTAAGAAGACTAGGTCTTGTGTAAGGGCTGGATGGCACTTTTCCTGGTTCACCGTGAACCTTAAGCCTGCCAGGGTGTTGCTCACCTAGAGTAGGTGATGGTAAAGGGTGTGATGGTCCTGGTGTAGTATTAACAGGTCATCTAGGTAAGGGTATATTTGAATACCCTGAGTTTTGCAGTGGGCAAACACTGGAGTTAGACACTTTGTGGACACTCTGGGGGCTGTGGACAGCCCAAAAGGTAATGCAGAAAACTGAAAATGCAAGGAACCTACTGAAAAACGTAGGAATTTCCTGTAGCAGAGGTGAATGGCAATGTAAAAGCAGGCGTCTTTCAAATCCAGGGATACCATAAAGGCCTGGCTTGGAATGAGGAGCAAGAGCAGATGCAAGGTGAGCATTCTGAAGGTGTGAACCTTGAGGAGAAGGTTGAGGACAGACAGATCCAAGATTGGTCTCCAAGGACCATCTTTCCTTGGGACCAGAAACATCCTGGAATAAACCCCTCGTTCATCTGTTGTAGTGGTACCCTTTTTATGGTGCCCTGAGCCTGTAACTGATTGAAAATAGAGGGGAAGAAATGAAGCTGCCTTGGAAGGAGTTGGGGTATCCCCTGGAAGGGGGAGAGTGCCCACCCAGTTATAAAATAACCTTTTTGAAGGACAGATAGCACCCAATCCTCTGAGGTGATCTTCCACCAGGAGGGAGAGGGTGAGCAAAGGGATGGGGGGGTGGAAGAAGTTAGTGGGCTTGAGTCACAGTGAAGGGGGTTTGCCATGATCACACTACCTCCAAAAAGGAGTGGTAATGGCAGAGGAAGGGGGTCTAGGGGTTGGAATGCTTCCTAGGTTGCCTCCGTTCCTTAGCCTGAGGTGGAGCAGAATGACCCGACTGTCTCCTAAAAAGAAGTTATGTACCTACCATAACGTTCCATGTTAGTTGTCTTCATCTCACCTTCTTCCTTCCTGGTTGGGATCGGAGCCAATCCTTGGCTCTGAATCTGTCATCTTCTATAGCTTGAGAGCTGTTTACTGGCTTGAGGCTACCCCTTATCCCATGATGCCTAGCTACCCAGATCTCGTTTTAAATAGCTAATTCTAGACATAGCCATGAATAAATTAACCCCTCTAAACAAAAGGTTAAGCAAACCTGTCCCACTGTCTAAGTTAGTAGAGGAAACAAACCAGAAAACACTCAGCCAGTGAAACTTGAATTCCTCTCAGTCCAGTAGGACAGGGGGATGGAGGGGGGGACGCAAGAAAGAAGGCAAGATGAAGACAACTAACATGGAATGTCATGGTAGGTACATAACTTTATGTTTAGTTGTCTATCTCGCCTTTGTTCTTGCTGGTTGGGACAGCATCCCTAGCACCTACAATCCTGGGTGGCTCATTGGAACAGACTCTTCAGAACAGTGGAACCAAAACTAGCTCTACTCCTGGAGACCAAATCCAAATTGTAATGAAAAATGAAGGTATGAGGATTTGCCCAAGTAGCAGGAGCACAGATAGAGTCCATAGGCAACCTAGACTGGAAGGCTACAGAGGTGGCTAAGGCCCTAGTAGAATGACCCTTCAGTTTAATAGGCAACTCTGTGTTCCTTAATTGATAAACAAAGGTAATGATGTGAGATAACCACCTGGATAAGGTCACTTTGGAAACTGGAAGACCTTGCTTGCCACAAGCATTGGAAAGGAATAGTTGGTCTGACTTCCTTATGTCTTTCGTCCTATACAGGTAGAACCTCAATTGTCTATGAACATTCAACTGATGTAACTTGTATTCTGCCTTGTTGGTGTGGTTAGGAAAAAACACAGGTATCTCAATAGATTGATTTAAATTATTTTCTGAGCAGACTTTCGGAAGGATCGAGGGATTAGTCTTCAGAGCAACCCTGTCCTTATGAAATACTAGGTATGGACGATGGACGCATAGTGCCTGCAGTTCAGAAACACGCCTGGGTGTCCAAGATAGGAACTTAAAGGAGCAGGATGCCGGTTCAAAAGGAGGCATAATCAAGGAGGACAATACCAAATTAAGGTCCCAAGGAGGGGGGATCTCTCACTGGGGGTCTAAGGAGAGTAGCCCCTCTTAGAACGGCTTTACATAGCTTATGAGACATAATGTTTGTATCAGACAATCCAACATGAAAATTTGAAATGGCCGCTAATTGAACCCTAATTGTGGCAGAAGCAGACCCCAAATGAAAGAGTTCTGTTAGGAACTCCAAAATCTCACGGATCGGGGCTGTGACGGGATCTAAGTTCCTAGCCTCTGCCCAATAAGAAAAACATTTCCATTTGGTAGCATAAGTCCTTCTAGTGGTAGACTTATGGGAGGAGACAAGAATGTTGTGAATAGCTGGGGAAATGCTGGGAAGCCTGGCTAAGGTTGGAAGTGGAGCAACCAAGCTATAAGCTGGAGTGTTTGCAGGGATTGATGCAGCCTGCCTGACTGGTGAATCAGTAGGTCTGGAATCGGATCCAGAGTCCAAGGCTGCTCGAGAAGGTAATGGTGCAGAAATGGGAACCATATTTGTTGAGGCCAGTAGGGAGCAATGAGGATCATTCTGCAACCCAACGACATAGCTTTCTGTATGATTTTCGGTATCAGAGGAAATGGAGGGAAGGCATAAAGAAGTCCCTGAGGCCAATCGTGGACTAGAGCGTCTCTGGGAGAGTGACCAGGAAGCGGAAGAAGGGAGAAGTAGATGCTGCATTTGCTACTGAAAGGGGTGGCAAAGAGGTCGCAGCAAGGCTGTCCCCATTTGCGGAAGATTAAGTCCACAACTATCTGATTCAGAGACCACTCGTGAGGCATTAGAATAGCTCTGCTGAGCATGTCCACTATGATGATGGACATCCCAGGGATGTGCGTTGCAATCAGAAATCATTGGGAGGAAATCACCCACTGCCAGAGTCTGAGCGCTTCTCAACATAGGGATTAGGACCTGGTTCCGCCCTGCTTGTTGATATACCACACCACTGACATGTTGTCCGTTTGAATTGCTCCTGAAGAGCTTGCAACGCTAGGAGCACGGCTCTCATTTCTAGGATGGTTATATGCAGATGGTACTCATGAGTCTGCCAAGTGCCTTGGACTGTCCTTCCTTGATAATGCCCCCCCCCCACCCTATCAGGGAGGCGTCTGTGGTCACTGTAGCAACTGGAGGGGGCTAAATGAAGGGTCTGCCCTGAGTCAGTAGAGGGGAGACCATCCACCAGGAAAGGTGTCTTCTGCATGCTTCGGTGATCAAGATCATGTGAGACATGGGAAGCTGTTGAAATGACCATTGTGTGAACAGAAACCACTGAAGGATTCTCATGTGAAAGTGGGCCAGAGGGATCAGAAGAATTGCCGCTGCCATACAACCCAGAGTTTGAAGGACATGCCTGACTTGCATCCTTTTGGATTGCATGATGATTTTAACTTGACGAATTATGGAGGTCCTGTCCAAAGGTAGCTTTGCGGACAGCTCCTTCTATCTAAGTCTGCTCCTATATAAGTAATAGACTGACAGGGCAACAAGGCAGATTTTTCGAAATTTATGGTAATGCCTAGTTGGGAGCAAATTGAAATTGTATAGTCCCTGGCTTGAAGGAGTTGATGCCTGGTAGTAGCAGTAAGGACAGCACCATCGAGGGGATCGGAGCTGACGACGGATCCGAAGAATAAATATTTATAATTTATAATTGCATGGTCTGAATGAACGTGTAACATTAAAGCCATTTTTGAAAGCACGTCCATATACACATTGAATTTTAATATAATTTAGTAAATATAAGATATAATGTAATAGATATGAATACAGTATGTATTTTATGATATATTTATATGTAATAGATTTATAGCTATGTACCATAAGTGCCTTTTAGTAAATGTTAAGTGTTGTATTAATTAGTTTACACCTCTGATTGGTTGACTGTGTTTTGAGTTAGTATTTAAATGGTTTGAATTTATGGCAGTTGTTTAAGTCTGATGAAGCGTTCTTGAAACGTGAAAGCGCTTACTTGCTGCAGTATTAAAGTTTTTAACTTCAGTTGGCCGTGTTGAGCTTCTTCTGTTTTTGGACATTTGAACTTTTGTATATCGGTGGAAGGCTCTTTACTCAGTGCCACTTTGTACATTGATTGACTGGTCTTTGTGGCTCTGAGACATGGCAGATACAAGTAATTTACTTGATTCAAGAGGTACTAACATTCCTGTTAGTGCCTTCCAAGGAGTAATGGTGATGTTGGAAAATCCCCTGTTGAAATACACTGAGAATGAACTAATGAATGCTGATTCTAATGTTATCGATACAAGCAAGAGCATTGAAATACTTCAGTACACTCGCAAATTAGAAAATATTCTACAGAAATTGAGGGGCATTCAATGGCAGAGACAACACATGGAGGCGTGCTTGTCCTTTAAGGTAATACCTAGAGGACTAAGAATACTTAAAATGCCCACTTTTGGTACTGTGTATCCTGATTTACTCACTAAGTGGCAAAAATTGAATTTGGAGACAAGTTTTGCTTATATCAGATTGCTGACTGAGAAATATAATGAAATTGAGTCATCTTATAGACAACAGATAGTGTCTATTGAAAAAGAGCTAGAAATTAATGAGTACAGTTGAAAAAGAACGGCTGTCTGCTGATGTTTCATCCAGGATTGCTATGCTGGACAATAAATTATTACTTGAGAAAAAGAAAAAATTAGAGAGAGATTTAATCAATTTTCAAAGAGGCCAGGTATTCTCATGGCCGAAAATCGATAATAAGAACAATAACAGTTATGCCAGTGTTACGAAGACTGCTTTTTCTCAGAAGAACGATGTTGCAGCTTTAAAAACGAATCCTATAAATCTCGGAATTGAAGACACACCCACGACTGTGACGTCAGAACGTATAGTGGTGCAGGAAGATGCTGACTTACAAGCGGAGGCTGGTAATGGCGTTTCAGTTTCTGGTAATGGCGTTTCAGCTTCTGTGAGGGCTACTACATCTGCTACAACAGAAGCGCCACGAACTAGAAGTTATGCGCTTAAGGATTTAGGAGCCAGGAGTAAGTTGGCTTGCACAGGAGTCAACTTACCTGTTGAGAGCAGTTCTTTTTCTTTTCCACTACCTATATGGAAAATATCGCAAACGAACTGGTCCCCACATGGTGTGGTGAGGAAACAGAAGATGACCGAGGAGAAACACGAGTTTCAGAAAAAGGTACTGAAATCCACAATGAAGATTTAATAGTAAATATTTCTAATTATGTTTTAACTAGACAAGAAAGGTCATTGTTGAATCGTGGCCTGTCATTTATTCCATCAAAGACTGCAGATATGACTGATGTAATAGTTGATTTGAAAATGTTTGTAAGATGAATAGGATTAAGTTTAATGTTTGGTGATACTGCAGAAGGGAAAAGAAATGGTTTTCAAAACCATCTACTTTTATACCTGTAAGTCATCCTATTTTAGAAGCCTTTGAGAAGGCATGTGAAAGAGATTTATTTGAGTTGTATAGAAGTGGTAATAAACCACAATTTTATAACTTTTAGTTATGTACTTACCATAACTTTAGATGTTTGGGATCCATCTTGCCTACATTCTGTACTGATGGGTTCGGAGCCGATCCTCGGCTCCGACTCGGCACGCTATACTATAGAGCGAAGTCTCTTATTGGCTGAGCTATTCTATATCCCAGGATGCACCACCACTAATTCCCCAGATCTTGTTTGTCCACACACATGTATTGCTGATATAACATTGCCAGATGTTTCAAGATGAAACGGTCGAACTCGAACCGTCCGGTCTCTTCTGATCTCCAAGGCAGGGGGAAGGAGGGTGGGTTATTAGGAATGTAGGCGAGATGGATCCCAAACATCTAAAGTTATGGTAAGTACATAACTAAAAGATGTTATGTGATCCTATCTCACCTACATTCTGTACTGATGGGACAGTGTCCCTAGCACCTGATTCCTGGGTGGCTCACTGGAAAACACTCCTGAGAACTGTGGAACCGAAGGAAGCTCGCCCCTGAGATGCCACATCCAATTTGTAATGAGAAATAAAGGTGTGAGGAGAAGACCAGGTAGCCGCAGCACAAATGTCACTAATGGCAAGCTTGGAATGAAAGGCTGTTGAAGTAGCCATAGCCCTTGTAGAATGAGCTTTCACAGTGGTTGTAAGCTCTCTATTAGAAAGAAAATAAATATGACTGATACAGTCTCTGATTCACTAGGCAATAGTGACCTTCGTGATGGCTTTGCCCAATTTATTGTCTGAAAAGGACACAAACAACTGATCTGTTTTCCGTGCTTGGTGCGTCCTATCTGAGTAGAAATGCAATTGTCTGTGAACATCCAATGAGTGGAAAATATATTCTGCTCTGTCTGAGTAGTTGGGGAAGAAAACTGGAAGTTCCAAAGACTGTTGAAGACAAAAACTAGAACAAACTTTGGGAACAAAGGATGGATTAGGCCTAAGGGATACTCTATCCTTGTGAAAAACCAGGTACGGCGGTTTGACACATAGGGCTTGAAGTTCCGAAACTCTTCTGGCTGATGTAATTGCCACCAAAAAGGCAGTCTTCCAGGAAAGAAATTTCAAGTCACAAGTTGCTGCTGGTTCGAAGGGGGAAGAGGTCAAAGCACCTAATACTAAATTAAGATCGCACGGTGGAGCAGGATGAGGTCGTAGCAGCCCAGCACCTTTGATGAAGGCTTTACACAACTTATTGCTCATCAAAGGTGGGTCTATACTTTCATGAAAATTAGAAATAGCTGCTAATTGAACCTTAATGGTAGAGACCGAAGAACCTTGATTGAATAAGGAAGCTAAAAATTTCAAAACTTCAGCCACCGGGGCAGTAATGGGATCTAATCCCCGGAGTTGGGCCCAAATGGCGAATCTCTTCCATTTACTATTATACATCTTCTTAGTCGAATTCTTGTGGGCCGAGGACAAAATATGTATGACTTCCGAGTCCAAAACCTGGTTCCTGACTATAGTCGGAAGTGGAGGAGCCAAGCTGTTAACCTCAATGAGTGAAGGGACTGATGAAGCTGTCCCGACTGGTGGATCAAGAGATCTGGAGCCTGGTCCAGGAACCATGGACTGTCCAGTGCGTATTTCCGAAGAAATGGCAGCCAGACTTGACGAGGCCAATATGGGGCAACTAAAATCATCTTGCACTGCAAGTGAATCGCTTTCTGGATCACCCTGGGAAGAAGGGGAACCAGTGGAAAGGCATACAGTAGGACGGTGGGCCAAGTTTGGACTAGGGTGTCCTTGGGAAACCCCCCCGGAACCGGGGTGAGAGAGAAGAACTGTAGACATTTCGTGTTGAGGGGAGTTGCAAAGAGGTCGCAACAAGGAGTTCCCCATCTTCTGAAGATCTGAGATGCTACTCTGTCATTCAGAGACCACTCGTGCGGGGAGAGAATGGTTCTGCTCAGTCTTTCAGCTATCACATTGGATCTGCCCGGAATGTGTGTTGCTACCAAGAAACGGTTGGTTGCAATAGCCCAATCCCATACTTTCATGGCCTCTCTGCAAAGGGGGTAGGACCTGGTCCCTCCCTGCTTGTTCAGGTACCAGACTACTGACATGTTGTCGGACTGAACGGCAATCATACCCTGGGGGAGGTAGCTGTGTAGTGCTTGAAGCGATAGAAGCACCGCCCTCATTTCCAGTATGTTGATGTGTAGGGAACTCTCGTCGGGGTGCCACTTGCCTTGGACTGACCTGCCCAGGTAATGTCCCCCCCACCCCATCTGGGAGGCGTCCGTAGTCAAAGTGGCCACTGGAGGAGGAGGAATGAAGGGTCGCCCCTGATCCAGGTTGGAGGAGAGAAGCCACCAACAGAGGTCCTGTTTGCACGTCTCCGTGATTATAATGTGGTGACTGAGAGGAAGATCCTGATACGACCACTGGAACAACAGGAGCCACTGGAGAATCCTCATGTGCAATCTTGCTAAGGGGACCAGGAGAACGGTAGCCGACATGGAACCCAACAGTTGTAGGACCATCCTTGCCGGGGCTTGGCATTTGAAGAGCAATGCTCAGACTTGAGATTGTAATGTTTCTATTCTCTCTGTAGGAAGATAGACCCGCATTTGCTTTGAGTCTATCTCTACCCCGATAAACCATATGCGCTGAGATGGCAGCAACAAAGACTTTGCCCAATTGAAGGTGATTCCTAGGGAGGTGCCCAGAGATATAGTGGCTGCTAGGTTCTGTAATAGTAGATGCCTGGAGGTGGCAGTTTGGAGCCAGTCGTCTAGATACGGAAACACCTGGAATCCTAGACTCCTCAGGTGAGCAGTCACCACCGCCAAACATTTGGTGAACACCCTGGAGGCTGTGGTGAGACCAAAGGGCAGTGCGCAGAACTGGAAATGACTGTCTCCCAGGCTGAAGCGCAAATGTCTCCTGGATGCCTGATCTACCAGAATGTGGTAATAGGCGTCCTTGAGATCTATGGAGCACATCCAAACACCTTTCTCCAGTAGCGGGAGAATGGATTGTAAGGTGACCATCCGGAACTTGGACTTCTTGACTGATCGATTTAGGTTGCTGAGATCCAAAATGGGCCTCAAGTCCCCGGTCTTTTTTGGCACCAAAAAGAATTTTGAGTAAGTCCCTAATCCGGTCTGGTCTACGGAGACCGGTTGGATGACTCCTTTTTGAAGCAGCTTTTAAATTTCGATGGCTGCAATATCCCGCTGACTGGGTGGCGGGTCCGGGATTTTCCTGGATGGCTGGGGGGTGCGAAAAAGGGATGACGCAACCTCCGGCGATGATTCGGAGCACCCATCGGTCCCGAGTGATACTCTCCCAGGCCTTTAGGTGCCTCGAAAAACGACCCCCGACTGGCTCCGGAGCTGCGCAGTTGGGCAATCCTTCAGGGATGCTGGAAGGTTGAAGAGCCACGAAAGGACTCGCGGTCCCCAGTGTTGCGGGGGCCTCTACTGCCTCTGGGACGGCGTCTTCCTGAAAAATTTCCCCCTCCTCTGCCTCTAGAAGGGGGATCGTCCTGCTGCGAGGGGTAAGTCTTCTGAGATTTACGGAACCACATTTTCCCTCCTCTTTTAGCCTTGGGATAAGGCCGAAAGGGAGAGGAAAACCGTGCCCCTACGGCAGTCAAAGTCTTACCCTCCTGTTCACAGCGGGTCAAGGTGTCCTTTACCTTGGGTCCAAACAAAGAGGACCCATCAAAGGGAGCGTCGGCAAAGGAAGACTTGAAGGCTTCCGCAAAATGACACAGGCGGAGCCAGGCTTGTCTCCGTAGAGCAACACCATTGCCGCGCTCTACTCGCCCCCTCGGCTGCATACGAAATGAGCCTCATGGACGAGTTCGATATCGACGATAGAGTAGCCAACTGAGAACTAATCATCTGGGCCAACTGCTCAGGTAGGTTACCAGAGAGGGTATCTGAAAGTTCCTTGATCAGATCCCTCTGAAGTCTAGTGAAGTGCGTCAGGTAATTCAGAGACCTTAAGGTAAAGGCCGCTGAAGTAAGGGTGTGCTTCCCATACCGGTCCATGCTCCTAGACTCCTTATTAGAGGGATGGACAGACGTCGAAGCCTCTGCCACATCTTGCTGGGTAGCAGATGCCACCACCAGAGCATCTACAGCCACGCCCTTGGTGAGAAATTCCTTTTCCGGGGGTGCTGACAGAAATTTGTTAGGACGAGCAGGCACCGGTTCCACAGAGTCTGGATGTTCCCACGGCCTTCGAGAGATCAAATCTAGGAGCTCATCAAGGGGCGGAGACACCCAGGAGGTGGAGGACTGAGCCCCAAAGGCCTTACACCGACTCGTCAGAGGAAGGGGGTTTGGTCTGCCAGCCGCCTTGTTGTTTGAGGACTTCCAAGATGTCCGCAAAGGAGACATCATCCGAGGACGACTTGGGGGACCCTTCCGCATCATCAAGATCGGTGTCCGAGGTGAGAGACTCGTCAGGGGAGTCGACGTGCTTCCTCTTGCACTGTCTTTTCCTTGGGGGTTCCTCCGAAGACTCTTCAGAGGGACCTCCAGGAAGGGGGGGGACCCCCAATGGGGGTGACCTCAGGCCCCAGGGCTCTGCTGTCTTGAGACAGGGGGACTACAAAGGACCCAGTCTCCCTGCCTAGGGAAGGTGCTGGTGAGACGGTGGAGGTAGCCAAAGAAGATTTGGCCAAAGCGCTCCTCATGGCTCTAAAGGCCGGACCCCCAGAATCCTGGGAAGGTCCAACCCCCAAAACCACAACAGCAGACGGCACTCCCGCAGCCGACGCACCGAGAGAGAGGCTCGGAACCGAAAACATCGCTCCCGAAGCGTCACCCCCCCGGGGCCGAACGAAGAGGTCCATGTACCGAACTCCGACCCGAAGGCCGGGGTAGGAGTAAGGGTCGGAGCTGACCCGGGAACCTCCATCGGCTCCACCAGCACCGACTCCAACGGTGCCGAGGCTGTTGGAGGAGGAACCAAAGCTACAGGGTGGACCATCGGCTCCGGAGCCGACTGGGCTGGAGCTGAAACTAATTTTTGGAAGACTGGAGACTGAAACAGCCTTTGGAGCACACTGTCAATGTCCGAATCTGACTTCTTGGAAGACCGGGAGGAGATCGAACGGGTCCGAGTAGACTTCTCCACCGGCTCCGAAGGACTGGGGGACTGGCTCCGAATTGTCTCGATCAATATCGGTGCCGAAGGAGACTCCATTGTAATTTCCCTCGGTACCGAAGGGCTTCGCGCCAAGGGGAAGAGTCTGATCGGGCAACTCTCATCGGCTCCGAAATCAGTGGAGCCGATGAAGGTGACCCGCCTCTCGAAGCCCCAGCCGTCAGCTCTGAAACCAGAGGAGTCGAGGCTGGAGGCAACGAGGAAGACCTTTCCGCCCTCGGCTCCGAAGTCCATGGAGCTGATGGAGAAGCCTGCCGAGATTTCTTAGAGGTCGGTTCCGACGGGCTGGTCGGAGCCGACGATTTCTTTTTCTTAGAGAGAGAAGAGGAAGAAGATAAAGCCTCCTCAAAAGTAGGTTTGATAATCCCTTTTAAAATTAATTTATTCTTCCTCTCTTGGAGGACCCGAGAGGAAAAAGCGTGACAAACGCTACAAGACTCCTGAAGGTGTTTGGGGCCTAAACAATAGACGCATAAGGAGTGATCGTCGGTAATGGACATCTTGTAACTGCAACGGGTTCATTTCTTAAACCCCGATGGTCTGTGTTCTTTAGACATAATTGTACAAGTCACTACACACTATGTAGAAATAAGGTAATGCCCAACTCTATTACTACACTACCAAAAAAAACTCAAACAGCAGGTTCAAGAACCCTCTAACTAAAAATGGATACTTGACCAACTAAAAGGACCAAAAAGGCACCACAAGACTCACTCACGCGCGAGGGGAAGGCCCCTCTAACTTAAACGGAAACCTTTCCCTGAAGACAAATTACCACAAAAAATCGATAAAACTCAATCAAACCACAACGCTAGCTGTTAAAACAGCTTTTGGATCAAATTTAAGAAATTTCCTGACAGAAAAATCTTAGAAGAAAAACACTTAGCTCAGCCAAGTTGGAGACCACGTCTTTGCTTGTAAAGCGGCAAACGAGATCTGGGGAATTAGTGGTGGTGCATCCTGGGATATAGAATAGCTCAGCCAATAAGAGACTTCGCTCTATAGTATAGCGTGCCGAACCCATCAGTACAGAATGTAGGCGAGATAGGATCACATAACATCTTAAGTTATAATGAGTTTTTAAGTATAAGGGAATTACAGAATAATTCTGAAATAGTTATCAGACAAGCGGATAAAGGGGGTGCAATTGTTATATTAGATGCACTAATGTATGATAATAGTATGAATTCAATGTTGAGTGATGTTGAAACCTACAGTGTTCTAAATGCTTTGACTCTAAATGAGTTGATAAAGAAATTACATGCAGAATTATATGACATGCTGCTTTGTGGTACAATTGATGTGGATTTATATAAGTTTTTGTTGGTAGAACAACCCACTATACCCACATTTAGGGGGTTACCAAAAATACACAAAGCTTTGGTTAACCCACCAATGAGACCGATAGTCTCAGGTAGAGGCTGGATTTTGGAACCAGCCTCTATTTATGTTGAACAAAAACTGAGACCCATTGTAAATGATACAAGCACAATATTGAGAGATACGAAAGACTTCCTTGAAAGTTATGGTGATTATTTGACTATACAAGAGAATAGAAATAACATGGGAGAAGAGCTATTAGTAACTCTAGATGTGGTGTCTCTGTTCACATCGATTCCTAATAGAACTGGAATGAGTATTTGAGGTTGTTTTTGATTAATAAAGAAGTACCTAGGAATTTGGTTTTCAGGATTCTAGCACTTTTTGATTTAATATTGAATAATAATGTTTTTGTATATAAGGAAAGTTATTATCTGCAAACGAAAGGGGTGGCCATGGGCACCCCTTGTGCAAATTCCTATGCCAACTTAGTGTTGGCTTATTGGGAATATACATATATATTAGGAAATTAATATTTTTATAGGGATATAAATTATTATAAACGTTTTGTAGATTACTTTTTTTGATTTGGGCAGGTACTTAATGTGAACTCAATGAGTTTGTCCAATATATAAATGGGACAACAACATTTTTAAATTTTGAATGTAAACGTTCCAAATCAAATATGGAATTTTTGGATGTACAAATATGGAAAACTGAAAGTGACATGTACTCAGAGATGTTTAGGAAGTCATGCTGGAGAAATAATATTTTATATCGTACCAGTATGCATCCAAAGCATGTTTTTTTCCAATATAGTTAAAGGACAGAGTATGAGAGTTTCTCGACTTACTACGGATGAAGAAATATTTAATAAGACACAAGAAGTGCTAAAGGAAAATTTTAAAACAAGAGGCTATAATACACTAGAGGTAAAAGAAGCCTTAATATCTGTTGAATCACATAGAAACAACAGAGGGAAACCTTACTTATATAGACAGAAGAGGGATCATGGATTGAGAAGCAATAATAATAAAGGTATGAAAAGTTACAAGAGAATAACTATTCCCTATTGTAATTTAGATATGAAAATAAAAGATGTAGTTAGGAGAAATTGGAATATTTTAACAAAAGATGATAAGATAATGGAAATAGTGGGTAATAGACCCAGTTTTGCACATAAAAACATGAAGTCACTTAAAAGGCTTTTATGTTATGAAAGTAAGGGTCCTAGACATATTAATTCTACACAAATAGGAACTTTTCCATGTAGGAGTTGTAACCAATGTACTTTTTATCTGGTAGAAATAGTTTTGAACATCCGGATACTGGTAAAATCTACCACATTCATTTTTATGCTGATTGTAAGTCGAGGGACATCATATACATTGCTACATGCCAGACTTGTTCATGCTTCTATGTGGGTATGACTAATAGAAGTCTGAGAGAACGCATTAGAGAGCATGTATATGCAATATACAAAGAAAATGAATCTAATGCCCTAGCTAATCATACTCTACAACAAGGCACATCACACAAATTTAGGTTTACAGTTAGAGCTAATAAGGAAATCAAATAGGTTAGGTAACATCAGAAACTATACTGAAGAAAAAGAAAATAAATGGATCCTAAGATTACAAGGACACAAAGGGCATGGTCTGAATGAACGTGTAACATTAAAGCCATTTTTGAAAGCACGTCCATATACACATTGAATTTGAATATAATTTAGTAAATATAAGATATAATGTAATAGATATGAATACAGTATGCATTTTTGCATGTATTTTATATGATATATTTATATGTAATAGATTTATAGCTATGTACCATAAGTGCCTTTTAGTAAATGTTAAGTGTTGTATTAATTAGTTTACACCTCTGATTGGTTGACTGTGTTTTGAGTCAGTATTTAAATGGTTTGAATTTATGGCAGTTGTTTAAGTCTGATTAAGCGTTCTTGAAACGTGAAAGTGCTTACTTGCTGCAGTATTAAAGTTTTTAACTTCAGTTGGCCGTGTTGAGCTTCTTCTATTTTTGGACATTTGAACTTTTGTATATCGATGGAAGGCTCTTTACTCAGTGCCACTTTGTTGTTTTATACATTAACCTGGAATGCCTTGAAGAGACTTTGTGAGAAAACTTCCCACCCAGGTGCAGGTTGCTGTTCAGTATGTCTTAATTTCTGTTTCCTCTTCAGAAGTGTAGAAGAAAGGGTCAATTTAGAAACAGATGTCTGGGAGGTTGGCAGAGAAGGAGTAGACCCCTGCGATGCCATGAACGGTGGTGCAACCTTATCATCAGGAGCTGATGACTGATCTATCTCAGTGGATGTACTCAGCATTTCCACTGAACTGGCTTCCGTCACAGTTCCTGATTCAAATTGGGAAACAGACATTTGATGGGACCCTGGGCTAACATCTGCCTCAAGAATCTCACCAGATTCCTGAGGTGCAGCATGGGCATCGGGCCTAACATTTTTGGTCTTTTTCTGAGGCGGCTCATCGGAAGTACCTACTTCACCCTCTACACCTAACGCTAGTCACTGGAGTCTCTGGTTCTTGAGATACAGTCTGAGTGCAGCCAGATGGCTGCTTAGAGTTTTAGGCACAAACAATTTATAAATTTTGCAAGACTTATGGTCATGGGCCTCCTGTAAACAGAATATGCACTTGTCATGCATGTCTTTCTGAGGAGTTTGTCTCCCACAATCACGCTTCCCCTTTCTAGTTGACATGTATGTCTGAAAAGCTAAATAATAGACAAAAAAACAAAAAGGGCACTTATCTGTAGCGGCCAGCCAAGTCAAACGGCGATTGGAGTTCCAAAGATCACTGCGGCAGAAAAGTTCTGAAGTGAGTATGTGCAGACATCACATTTATAGCCAACATCAGTTTATGGCTCTGACATGACTCTGGATATTCACATCCCGACCCCACCCCCTTGCCCAGAAAACCACAGTGAAAAACTTCTCTAAAGCAAATTTCACACTCTTCAAAACTGAGGTGGAATCCTTCAAAGCCCCCAGACCTGTAGAAAATACTGTCCAGACCGCAGAATCCTTTATAAACGCATTCTATGAACACCTTCAGGAATGCATGGATCATGCAATCCCAAATAAAACCAAGATGCAGTCCTCCAAAGGCAGATGTCCTGTCTGGTGGACCCCAGCCATAAACAAACTATACAACAGAAGGAGGAAACTACTACATGATGGAGCAAAATCCCAAAAAGGGAAGGCATCTCTGATCAGTGTTAGCAAAAAACTACGGGCACTCATAAAATTGTCTAAGGCCAGCTTTGAGAGAAAAATTGCACAGGACACTAAGGATAATCACAAGGCTTTCTTTAGTTATATTAGGAACCTGGGTGGGAATTCCCAGATATGCTCAGAATTAGTCCAAAATGACAAAAAAAAACACCAAACCCACAGACATTGCCAACATCCTAGCTGACAGGTTCAGCGCAAACTTCTCCCCCCCACCAAAAGGGCAAATATCTATCACAGCAGAGTGCTGCCCCTCTGACATCTCAGATGCTCAGGTAAGAGCTGCCCTCTCCAAAGCAAAAAACACAGCATCAATGGGACCAGACGGTGTCCCGGGCTGTGTCTTACATGAACTCCAAGAAGAGCTAAACCCAAACATAAAACTACTGTTCAATCTCAGCCTTACTACAGGATATGTACCCAAAGAGTGGCATACAGCAACAGTGGTCCCTCAACGGATCCTGGAAATTATTGCCCCATAAGCCTGACTAGCTTGGTTTGCAAAGCTATGGAAAGGATCATCTTGAACCTCATAAATGAAGATATTGGGGACCTACAGACACTGGATCCTACCCAGTTTGGCTTTTTTAAGGGCAGATCCTGCCTCTTAAACCTGGTTGATTTCTGGACCTCGCAAAAGCCTTAGATACAATACCCCACTTGGGCATTATAGATAAACTTACCAGCTTAAATATAAACCCCTATGTCACTAGATGGGCTACAAACTGGCTCAAGGACAGAACCCACATGGTTAAAATTGCTGGAGCCATGTCAGACTCCAAACCAGTTACAAGTGGCATCCCACAAGGCTCAGTCCTGGGAACTCTCTTGTTCGGTATACATTTCTCGGAGGTACAGGCCAACACGGAAGGACTGTGGCTGACCAAGTTCGCAGATGACTGCAAACTGGGCACCATAATCGACTCTCCAGCCGACACAAGCATCCTCCAAACAGGCCTCACAGAAACAGACAACTGGTGCCAGAGCCATGGCCTCAAGCTAAACGCCAAAAAGTGTATAGTCATCCCCTTTGGCAAAAACAAAGTGCCCACAAATTACCACATAGGTGGTAATTCATTAAGTACGAAAGAAGTAATTAGGGACCTGGGGACTCAAGTTGATAGCAATCTCTCATTTGACAACCACGTGGCCAAAGTGGTTAGAAAAACATTTTATATAGCCCACCTAATCATGAAGGGATTCACATCTAGATCAGGGGAGGTCATCGTGCCTCTTTACTCATC
Organism: Protopterus annectens; assembly: GCF_019279795.1. Taxonomy (NCBI): domain Eukaryota; kingdom Metazoa; phylum Chordata; order Ceratodontiformes; family Protopteridae; genus Protopterus; species Protopterus annectens. The sequence goes on from NC_056744.1 coordinate 1,521,113,630, forward strand.
CCTCATCAGGCCCATGATGGAGTACAATGCCCCTTTTGGGATGTACCTTACCAGACACCTGCAGCAACTGGAAAGACCCCAAAAGTACCTCACCAAGAGGATCCAAGGACTCAGACAGATGCCATATGCTGCCCGGTTAAAGAAACTCCAGCTCCACTCAGTGGCATACCGCCTGCTCAGAGGCGATCTGTGCCTGATGTATAAAGCCATTTCAACCCAGAATTAATGGACATGCTGCACTTCAGAAAATACAAATCCCATCGAGCTACGCGCTCGAGAGACTTGAACCTCAGCACTTAAATAAATAGGACATGCTGGAGGGACAGATTCATAACCCAGAGGCTCCCTTCACTCTGGAATAAAATCCCAGTCCAGGTTAGGCAGAGTCCCTCATTTTGACTCTCCAAGAGGAATCTTGATGAGTGGATGGGGGAATCATAGGTTTACCCCAGGTATCATTTCTGTGTCACTGTTAGACAGAGGCACAGTATACTAACCTCAAAAAAGGGCATAGCAAAATTAATTTAAAATGGGTGGCGAAAGCCAAACACACACTGGCTAGGCTTATAAATGCCCTAGGGCAGATAGCCTAGTATGAACCTATGACATCAGACGTCGCAAGTACCTCTGCTCCTAAGACTCTGGTATACTGGCCAAATGTCCAGTGCTGTGGGCAGCAACCTCCTTACAGCTCTGAATACTGCAACATCAGAACAGAAGGACATCAACCCCCTCAGAACACCATCATAATCTGTTAACTTAATACAAACACACCAAACTAAATACATCTTCAAATCAAGTTTAACATTCCTAATTGGAACAACTTTCTCAAATAGATGAGCACACTAGCCTTATCTAACCTAAAGTTAGGGTTATCCATGCTAAGACATATGTCACTAATTAGTGTCTGTTCTTTTTTTATCTTTATTCCCAGATGTGAAAAGAGACTTGCATGCTTTCAGAAAATATTTTATTCCTTGAAGAAAGCAGTACTTTAGATGTTTTATTTCCCTACAATCAGCTTGTTTCCATGAAAATGTAAGATAAAATGTAGCCATCAGCTGCAGGCTTCTAATGACATGTTGAAACATTTATTGCTAAAGAAAAACTTTTCATTTCATTCAGTATTGTTCTCTTATTTACTTGTTTCCACTTGCTGTTAGATTAAACCGAGGGTCTTAATCCAGGCATTCACCAAGATAAAAGAGAAAACACATCAGCTCTACATAATCTACATATATTATGATCTGTGCACTTTTGCAACCCATTCCTGCCTCAACAACCCAACCATGCAGTCTATTAAATTAAACATATTTTTGTCTAACCTTTTTTCACTTCTTGCATTGTAATGCGTACATTTCATAATACTCAAAAAGGCTACATTTCTTAATACTAAAAATAAAGATAATTAATATCTTTATCACAAACAATAACTAAAAATGCTTTATATATAGCATCCAATTTATATTATGAAACGTTTTACAGAATTACTAAGAAAAGAAAATGTTTCATTTACAGTTACCTTTTTCCTTCCTTTCCCCTCCCCTTAGTGTCCTTCCCAACATTAATGACATGAAGTCAGGCAAATGCTTTTCAGTTCCCCGGTTTAACAAAGTCAACAAAAGTCCATTCTTTCCACTTTTTCTTGTGCAGCTGTATTTCACAAATGTGACTTATGCTTTGTAATGTCAACTTGATTCACAAATTTCTGTGCTGCTGGTCTTCTTCCTGTTCACCTGCATCTTCCAACTCCAGAGTTTGGTTCAGTTACAAGGTACACCCCCAATTCTTCCACTCAACTCCTGTGCTTTTCTCTCTCTCTCAAGCACTTTCCTTTGGAACATTGGAAAAGGTTTCATTGCCAAAGGGTCTACACGAGCTTTTTTAAAAGTTTCACTGTGAAGGTCTCAAAGTCTTATTATTATTATTGAGCTTTATCAGAAGTATGAGAAACAGAGTCCCCCTCTGCTTGATGGTTCACTGAAGAAGTAGATTTTGCGCTGATTCCTAAACCAGTACAATTGTGAGACTTCTGGTTATGCTTTTTGGTTACTGATTGTGCTTGCTCCACTTATATGGCCATTTTAAGCTTCCTTTCAGACACTTTAGTGTAGTCAAGTTATTACTGGATTCATACATATGGCTTTATGCTTCTGAGGAAGTTCTCTTGTAGGGTTTTGGCTCCTGAGAGTGAAAAAGGGAATAAAGGTTCAACTTATAACCTGTGTGGGGGGGGGGGCAGGGAAAATGTGGACATTCTGTAGCTTGTGTCCTTGACTCTGGCACTCACATAAAGTTTTTCAAGCTAAGGCAGAACTTAGCCATGCTCTTTGGTATAAATGGGTGAATCCCTAACTATAACCCAAATAGCATGCAATTAATTAGAGGCTTGGGTATGAAGACTAGGACTAAACAGCTGATGCCAGCTCAGGTAGTCTGACCTGCTGGACTGCCAGCAACTATTGGAGAGCTAGGTGTATTGCATGTAGACTATGGTCCAGGGATATGCGCTTCACACCACTGTAGTATTTGCAGGACATGTACAGGAATGTCTGTGCTCATGGAGGAAAGGATTTTAAAGCCCTTATGTCTATGAATGGATACATCCAGCCACTAAGTGGAGGAGTTAAGGCTAAAATGAGAAAAACACTGATGGCTGCATGGACAACAGCCCGACCTGTATCAGTTCTTGCCCCATGAGGGAACAAATAGCCCAAATGAACACAACATGGCAGAACTTAAAGAGTTGAGAGTATTTATATTGGGTTTATCAAATGTGATGGAGACAAGATTAGAAATTAAGAAAACTCAGTGAATTGCATTTCAAAAAAATGCCTAATGCATCTAGGAATGAAAAAGTTAAAACAGAGTCACATTCCATGACTTTAAGTTGTAGAGAAAATTTCTTTAAAATTTTAAGTGTTCTTGGATAAAGGGCCAAAGTGTATATCCCTTTCTCAAGCTTGCCTCCAAAAGATGCCCTTTTATATCCTCTGGCTTAGGCTGCAATCTAAAGCAGCTATGCCTTCTTATAGTTCTCCTAGATGATGATGATGCCTTACTCCGGGCAACCACTGTATCACTGTCACACTTAGCAATATGTTTGCCCATGGCAAGCTGCACACTATTTCCTTTAAAGATTCATCCAAAACTTCTGAGATCATGTCTATTGGTTTGTTTGAAAATACTGCCCTGTTACGTCAAATGTGCATTCAACAGTTAATAACAAAGCACCAAGATGGAGGAAATATACATCTTTTTTACAGAATGGTCCTTGATTTTGCTGTCTTCAACATTATGAAGCACATTCAGTTCTAGTGCCAACTTAAAACTCTCTGCAGTTTCAAAAAAAAATAAATAAATAAAAAAGTGTGGGGTTTGAGCTATCCCTGTCTCTTCATTTCAATATCTTAGCTTTTACTAACTCTGCAATGTGTATGCATCATTTTAATGTCAGTTTAATAATTCTTATTGAATTTTCAGTTCAGTAGCTGTAGTCATTCAGATTTTCTTTATGCATAAACTATGACTTCAAATACTATAACTATAGTGTGCTACTAATGCAGGAAATATGTAACTGTCTGTGTCTCCTACTTGGAAAGATGTGTACAGTGCCCGATGAGGCAGTACAAGTATTGCTGGAAAAATCAGTGTCTATTAAAAATATACAGTCAAGTGAGATTAGAAAGATTTTTCTGAGAACTTTATTTTTGATTGGAAGTGTAAATATAAACAGGACATTCAGTGTTGTTTCAGGTGTTCTAGAAATACAGCAAGAATTTTTAAGCAAAAGCATAGACCCACAAGTTTTTCATAACTACAGTTTTTCTTTTTTTTTTTTCCATTTTCTTTCTTTCTTTATGCAATTGATAGCTGGAATAGAGCACTGATCCTAATGGACCATTTTAAGGATCAGCCAGGTGTATACAACTAGAAAAGATTGCAAAGCAATACAAGAAGCAGGTTACACAGTAATTTACATTAAGAAAAAAGTAATACAGTCACATACAAAAACAGCTGTAGGATTAATCATTACAAGGTTGACAATAATAGGACCACATACACTAGTAAAGATATCCTACATTATGAACTCTATGTAAAGGAATACTGTTTTTGTTCTCTATAATGAATCTTCTACAAAACTGAGAGCTGATAAAAACACACTATTTTACACAGAGATATGCATAATAAGAGAAGGGGATAGCAAGGGAACATTAAAGGTATTACTAAACATAATGACATTTTTACAAGTGAGATCCTCAGTAACAGACAGAAATATGCACCACATATACCAGGACCACTCACAGCATGTCATATACTCAGAGACTTCTTGTCACACTTTCCTAAGATGATGCTGTATTACTTGCACTCCAGTCCTTTATTGATGCACTCATTGTGTCCTGTAGGACATTAGAATCACAAAGACAAAATTACAAAAGAACTTGTTGGAACCGAGAAATGCCAGCTATTGTCTGCCCTAGCATGTAAGGCCAGGTGTCATGACTGTCTCTGCCAGGGGGAGGAAAAAAATGTTACCGAAGATGTCTCACTTCTTATCTTAGTCATTACTTTTGTATATGAGAAGAGGTGGTCTACCCTTGGTTAGACGCAAAATTATTGTTCCCCGAGCTCTCCAGGTAGGTGGCCACATTAAAAATACATGCCTCTAATCACAGCAGTTCTAAAGACTGAGCATGCTTTGGAAGTGATATGTAGCTTGCAAAACTTGGCAAAAGTAATTTCATCTAAGTAGCTGCTTAACAAATATCATCCACAATGCATACTTAAGGAATACTTCAGAGGTAGCCACTATTCTGGATGAATTTTTATGGCCATAGAGGGAGTCGCAATCCTCTGTCACATAGTTTGCAGACTGTGGCATATTCTGCTATCATGAAAGAGTGATACTGGATATCTGCCTCCCCATTCTTTGGGGGGAGTATATGACACAAATAACTGATCCAATTTCCTGAATTCTTTGGTCTGGCTCAAGTAGAATCTCAAAATTCTAGGCCTGTCCACACAGTGTAGCATATATGCTTATCTATACAAACAGCTGGAAAAGAACAGTGAATGCTTTTTATCACTAATTTTGACAAAAAGGAAGGATGGATGTACAGTATAAGCCTGTCCTTGTGTTAAATCACAAATGGGGGGGGGGGGTTGTTCAATAGGGCTTTTAATTCTTAAGATTCTCCTGGCCTAGAAAACTACTACCAAAAGTAAGATGTTCCAGGAAAGAAATTGGTTCCAGCTCAAAGCGTTTCTTTTGTCAAGTTTTCCAGTCTGAAATACAGGTCCCAGGGAGAAAAAAATTCTCTGAATGGTGGCCTTAAATAACAAACTCTGAGGGATGCTTTACTTGTCTTAGAGGCTGTTAAAGAGGGATGAACATGGCTCTGGCAGAAACTGGAAATAGTAGCTATGTTAACCTTTGGGAAAGAATAACTAAAGCCTAGCTTGAACAACTCCATCAAGAACATTAACACCTATTACTCATCTGTCTGAGGGATGGGCAGGGAAGGGATGAGAGATCCAATCACAGGTGGGGTGGTCACTTGGGCACTCCTTGCATATGATCCCTGGTCCTGGCCAGGGACATAGTAGGGTGTATGTGGTCCACAGAGGGGAGTAGCTTCTGGATTTACCAGCTGACTGGAGTGAAGAGAATGAGGGTAGGTCATAATAACCCTCCACAGCAACAGAATGATGCATGGTCCCTGGACAACCTTAGGATCCTCATCGGCCTCAACCCTAGTGGAGAATGTCCAGGGGTGATTAGGAGGAATAGGTACACATGATGGAAGATGGGGGCACTGGGATGCACTGATGGTCATGGATGGGTGGGAGAGAAGGAAGAAAAAAAGAAGTTATGTACTCACCATAACGTTCCACCTGAGTAGGTAACTTCATTTGTCTGCAACCTGTGGGTATAGGATCCGACTCGGATCCGAGCCGGCAGCTTTCCAAGCTAAAAGATCTGAGCTCCAAGCTCCTCCCTCCTACGCATATTGCCCTGCCATCTTCCTCTAACCCTCAGATCGAGTTTGCCAAAGGACAATAAGGAATTCCATAACCTAGGAGTGGTTCCAAAACTGCTTCAATGACGTCCATGAAAGGAAACCGTATCCTGACTCTAAGATAACGAACTAAGGGTGCAGGGGATGGAGTGCGAGTTGGCTGCAGACAAATGAAGCTACCTACTCAGATGGAATGTTATGGTGAGTACATAACTTCTTTATCTGAAGTAGTTAACTTCATTTGCTCTGCAACCTGTGGGACAGAGTCCCCAGCTACCAGCAACTTGGGAGGCCCTTAAGGAAGGATATTCCAGAGCACTGCTGAGCCAAATGATGCACATCCTCTGGAGATCAAATTCAATTTGTAGTGTGTAATAAAGGTATGAGAGGAAGCCCAAGTAGCTGCCAAACAAATGTCATCCAAGGAAACCTTCGACCAGAAGGCAGCAGAAGAGGCCATGGATCAGGTAGAATGAGCTCGTACTCTCAGGGGCTCAGGATGACCAGAGCTTTTGTAAGCTAGGAGAATGCACTGAGAAATCCATCTAGCTAAGGTTACCTTAGTAAATGGCTTGCCCAGACAAGATTTGGCAAAGGAAACAAAAAGTTGGTCAGATTTCTGAAGATCTGCTGTTCTATTTAAGTAAAAGTGTAACTGTATGTGAACATCCAGACAATGAAGTCTGTATTCTCCTTTATTTTGAAAATTTGGAAAGAAAACAGGCAGATTAATGGTCTGGTTGATGTTGACTTCCGAAGCCACCTTGGGAAGAAAGGAGGGATTAGTGCTGAGGGTGACCCTGTCTTTATGAAAAACGATATAGGGAGGTTTACTGCAAAGAGCATGAAGCTCTGATATTCCTCTCGCAGAAGTAATGGCAATCAGAAAAGCCGTTTTCCATGATACATATTTCAAATCGACTGAAGCCGCGGGCTCAAAGGGGGGCCCAGTCAGAGCTTGAAGAACTAGGGTAAGATCCCATGGGGGGGGGGGCTGGATCTTTAATGGGTGGTCTTAACAAAAAAGTTCCTTTCAAGAAAGCCTTGCATATTTTGGAGGATGCTAGTGCCCTGAGCTGTTACCAACATGGTAGTGGGAGATAGCTGCCAAATGAACTTTAATAGTAGAAGCACTGGCTCCTTGATCAAAGGTATGTGAAAGAAAGTCTAGGGCTGCTAGAAACGGAGCCGTAAAGGGATCTAAGTTCCTGTGCTCCACCCAGATCGAGAAACGTTTCCATTTACTGTTGTAGATCTTCCTGGTGGATGGTTTATGGGTGGCCACCAGGATGGCTTTAACCAAAGATGATATACCGGGAGTCCTAGCCATCAAGGGAACTGGATCAACCAAGCTGACAGCTTCAGGCAGTCCAGACTGGGGGTCTTCAATCCTAAGGGATGAGAGATTAGATCTGGTTTGGGATCCAAAATCCAAGGAGGATGTACTTGATGAGACCGTAGATAAGGGAACCAGGTTTGGTGAGGCCAGAATGGGGCTATGAGGATACTTCTGCTCCCCAACTGATGAGCTTTCTGCAAGAATTTTGTCATCAAGGGGAGCGGATGGCCAAGAATGAACTAGAGCGTCTCCGAGGGTTTTCCCTAGGTGGGGAATCGCAGCAAAGAATTCGCTGCACTTTGTGTTCGAAGGCGAGGCGAAGAGATCGCAGCAAGGTTGACCCCATTGGAGAAAGATTTGTTTCGCTACAGCAGGGTTCAGAGACCACTCGTAAGGTGAGAGGATTGTCCGACTCAACCTGTTCGCTAAGATGTTTGACCGACCCGGTATGTGCATTGCTATGAGAAAGCGGTTGGTGGATATCACCCATTCCCATACTCTCATTGCCTCCCTGCAAAGTGGACAGGATCTGGTTCCCCACTGTTTGTTTATGTACCAGACTACCGCCATGTTGTCTGTTTGAAGTGCAATAGTTCCTGGAGGGAGAAGGGGATGGAAAGCTTGCAACGCTAGAAGCACGGCCCTCATCTCCAGGAAGTTGATATGCAGTAAGGTCTCTGTGAAAGTCCACATGCCTTGGAGGGATCTACCCATACAATGCCCCCCCCCCACCCGAGGAGAGAAGCGTCCGTGGTCACCATGACTTGGGGAGGGGGTATAACAAAGGGGCTGCCTTCCTTCTCGAAGGTCTCTGGAGTGGAGCCACCAAAGAAGTGATTCCCTGCAAATCCTGGTGAGAGGAATAGGTGTGATCAGGGGTTGACAGAGTATGGACCATTGTACCTGTAATGTCCACTGAAGAATCCTCATCTTAAGGTGAGCGAAGGGGGATAGATTGATGGCCGCTGCCATAGATCCTAGGGCCCTCAACACTAGTTCCGCTGGTGGGGCTGAAGATCATAAGAGATCTAGAATGTGAAGGCTCAAACTGCGAAGCCTGTCCGTGGTCAGAAAGACTCTGGATTGAGTAGTGTCTATCCTGGCCCCTATGAATTCCAAAATCTGAGTGGGTTGAAGGGAGGATTTCTGGAGATTTATCGTGATCCCTAGGTGGCGGGCTTGGTGTAAGTAGTAGTCCCGGCCAGAGCAGAGTTGATGCCTGGTGGGGGTGGTTAGGAGCCAGTCGTTCAGGTACAGAAAGACCTGTATTCCCTGAAGCCTCAGGTGGGCCCCTACAACTGCCATGACTCTGGTGAACACCCTGGGGGCTGTGGTGAGACCAAAGGGTAGGACCCTGAACTGATAATGGCTGGCTCCCAGCCGAAAGTGGAGGAACTTCCTGGATGGTCTGTCCATCAAAATGTGGTATACGCATCCTTGAGGTCTATTGAGCACATCCAGTCGTTCTCCTGCAGAAGTGGGAGAATGGACTGAATAGTGACCATCCGGAACTTTTCCTTGGCAATTGACAGGTTCAGCGTTGACAGGTCTAGGATGGGTCGTAAGTCCCCCATCTTTTTTGGCACTAGAAAGAACCTGGAGTAAAAGCCTGATCCAGATTGATTGGGGGGGATGCGCTGGATGGCTCTTTTTTCTTAGCAGCCCTAAGATTTCTGATGCTGCTGCTGCCTCCCTCTGATCGGGTGGGACATCAGGGAGTTTTGTTGCTCGGGGAGGTTGAGATAGGAAGGGGATTGAATATCCTCTGGATATGATTCGGAGCACCCAGTGATCTGTTGTGATGGACTCCAATTTCGCTAGGTGTTCTGAGAAGCGCCCCCTGACTGCCTCCAGATAGGAGCAGTCGGGCAACCCCTCAGGGCTGTTGCGCGGGTCGATCCGAAAAAGGTTCTCTCAACCCAAAATTCTTCGGGCCCCCTCTGCCCCTGGGCCGACGTCCACCCTGTCCTCCTCTGCCTCTGAAGGATGAGGTATCTTCCCATTTTTCTCGCTCTGTTGAAGCATATTGCGGACAGTTTTGCCAAAGAGTGTGGAACCATCGAAGGGGGCGTTCACGAAGGATGCCTTAAAGGGTTCCACAAAGTCGCAGAGACGGAGCCAGGCTTGTCTACGTAAGACGACACCTGTTCCGCTAGCTCTAGCCGCTCCCTTCGTAGCATGGGAAAGGAGCCGCATAGACATGTTGGTGATTGACTTGAGAGTGGCCATTCGAGCAGAGAAGGTACACTTGTCCTCGGCCGACATGGACTCTGGGGGTGACTCAGTGTACTCTTTAATCAGGTCTCGCTGCAGTCTAATCACATGTGCCATATAATTCAGTGACCTTACAGAGAAGGTCGCTGAAGAAAACATCCGCTTTCCCAAACAGTCAATCATCCGAGACTCCTTGTCTGGATGTTGCACTGAGGAACTCTCCTGTGCTAATTCCTTTTTTAGTGGCAGCCGCCATCACCATGGCATCCACTTGCTCCAAACTGTCCTGTCCGTGGCAGGGCTGAGGATCCTGTCCGGTCTCTTAGGAATTGGTTCAACAGTGTCCGGTTCCTTCCATGCCCTGGTAGTAATGAGGTCTACCAGGGGATTGGCAGGAGGGGACACCCAAGAGGTAGATAGGCCTGCCTCCAGAAACACAGACTCATCTGAGGAAGGTTTTTGGGCAGGCCACCCCCCCTCTAATGCGTAACATTTCCATGATTTCTCTGGAGGAGACGTCTTCCAGGGGGGTGACCTTGGGGAACCTTCCCCTTCCTCCAAGTCCGTGTCCTCTGTGAGGGACTCGATGAGTCCAAGTGCCTCCTCTTACACTTCCATTTGTGAGGGACCTCCTCGGGGGTGGGCTGTCCGAAGAGGCCTCACCAACGATGCCCTGTTCCCCTATGGGAACAATCTGGGATGTAGGCGCAGGCTGTCCCTGGGGCCGGATGATGGAGGACAGGCCCGTATGAGTGGGAATGGTGGGTGGATCCGAAGCAAGAGCCTGGGGCCTCGAATCCCTCGAGAGGACCCTCTCCATGACGTCGAATGCTGAGGGGGAACTGCTTTCCCTTGGATCCAAAAGCATTCCCCTCAGATCAGATGTGTGGACTGGAGCTGAAGGTGACAAGACCGGATCTGAAAGAGTAGTGTGCCCCAACCTTGATGGAGTCGAAGACCCACTGACCCTCTCGGATCCGACGTTCAGCTCACGGCCTCGAGAGCTCGGATCCAAAAATGGATCCGTCAGTCTCGAGGGTACAGTTGGCGCCGAAGTAGGAAGTACTGTTGGCACTGACCCTACCCCGGCTCCAAAGCTAGTTGGATCCGATAGCTCCGAGCCCCGAAAGTAGGTTGGAGAAGGAGCGATGGGGGGCAAAAAAAGGTGTCGAGCTCCCCCCCAGTGGGGGGGGAGGCAAGAGCATTCCCATCTGCATCTGGGCCTGAAGAAATTGACGCATCATCTGGTCTATATCAGCGTCTGACAAGCTTCTGGTGGATCTAGATGAGGCCACCGAAGCTGATCGGGAAGGTCGTCTGGATGACCTTGAAGGCGACCGGGTCTCCTCCTCCGGCTCCGGGGAGAATCGTGGAGAATGGAGCTGAGAGGGGGAAGACCTGGAGACCTTAAGGGGAGAGGCAAGCTTTTTAGACGGCGGTGCCGAAGAGGTGGATTTGGGCCACCTTTTATGGCTCCGGTGCCTCTCCTCCTCTCTTTCTCTAGCTTTCCTCTCATATTTTCTGCTCTCCCTTTCCTCCTGGTCAAAGGTGGGAGGGTGAGTCCCGGCCAGGGGATCAGGAGTGACAGGTGGGGCAGCCACAGCTGCGGCTCGCGCCACTGAGGTGGAAGAAGTAGAGTCTGGGGGCAAAAGGCCCACCAGAATGAGCTTTGACCTCCTGTCCTTCAAAGCCCTGGGGTTGAAGGCTGCACAGATAGTACAGCCCGAGGAAAGGTGGTCAACCCCCAGGCAAAGGGCACACTGAGTGTGACCATCTGCTGGAGACAGCTTATGGCCACACTCGGTACATTTTGAGAAAATGGCTATAGGGCCTTCAGTCATTGTAAAAGAATAAAGAAAGTAGGCCCACAAGCACACACCTTCACACACGCAGAGGGGGGAGGGGAATAAAACTAACTTAACTAAAAATTCCAAAGAACTACCCAACAAAGACGACAAAATATAGGGGGAGTTCACACACACCAAGAGGAGGAAAAATCTGACAGAAAAGTTTTTAAAGACTGACTTACAGCACTATTGTTCGGAGCTCGTTCTAGAGAAGCTTATGGAAGCCACGGCAAACAAGATCTGGGGGTTAGAGGGAGATGGCAGGGCATTATGAGTAGGGGAGGAGCTTGGAGCTCGAATCTAGTAGCTTGGAAAGCTGCTGGCTCGTATTCGAGTCGGATCCACTACCCACAGGTTGCAGAGCAAATGAAGTTAACTACTTCAGATCAAACATTATCATCTGTTGAAATGGGGTGTGCTTTGTCTGAATTTCTTCCTTACTGGCTTAGTCAGAAACTCTGCACGTACTTGACAAAATTTGCTTAACTATTGTCAGTGAAGTCTGGATTGTTTGCTATATGCAGAACTGTAGAAGCCATACAAACAATCTGAGAGGGTGAATCTTTGGGTGGTCATTCCATGATGAGTGAGTTAACAGTCTCTGCAGGGGATCAACCCAAAGGGCACATCCTAAAAGAATAGGATGCACTGGCCATAATGGAGCCACCAGGCTCAGTAAGAAGTTGGTCATCTTGGCCTTGAGGATTACTTTGAGAATTATGCAGGAAAGGGTATAAAATTAAAGCAACTCCTCCAGCCATGTTCCATTGCAGAATCTCTCACTACCAAGTTAGGACTGTAAAAGGTAGAAGGTAGAATTCCTTGCATTTGACATTTAATGGTGACATGAACACATCCATCACTGTCTGTCCCCACTTACGGAGCAGCCCGTTTGCTGTGTTCTTATCTAGAGATATTCTGTAGTAGGAGAAAAACTCTAACATGATGGCCAATGCACTGGAGTTCAGTGGAAAGTGTACGGACACCAAGTAAAAATATTTTATCAGTACCCAGGCCCAAAGCTTGACTGCTTCACCTGTCTGAGTAGACTGCAGCAGGATCTTGGGTAAACAGCTGTGAAAGTAGTGAAGGGCTAACAAAGCTGCTGTCAGCATCAACACACTGAAGTAGAGCAGCAAATCCTGTAGGAACTAATAACCTTGAGTCAGCCACTCAGAAGTGTAAACATTGGGCTCTAGATGATAGTCACCGTTGAAGTGACATCCCAACCCATGTGCAAAAATGGGAAAAAGGGCTTATGGATGGATCTTTCCCTGAAAATCCTCCCCACTCCATGGATGCTGCATTCATTTAAGTGAATATGAAAGATAAGCAATACTTTAAAAGTACAGTGCTACCACTAAACATGCTGCATGCACTACTGCACTACAGCTGTCTTGATAGAATGTGGTTACCCAGGTTGCCGGCACTGAAGTCTGAGGGCTCATTCTAGTGGATGCATGTGTAGCTGCACATAAGCACTCTACAAACAGTAGCTGATATTCATTCTAACAATTTGAATATTAATGCTATGACCTCCTCTACTAGCAACAACTGATGAACTACATGATTGAGGCTAGTAATCTTGTATTGTCCTGTTTTGCACTAGGTAGTATTATAGTTGTAACCCAAAAAGCTTAAGCACCGAGATGTTGTGGTTTGTGACTTCTTTATATTAATCGTGAGCCCCAACGGATGGAATAAATTAGTCAAAGATGTCTGACTGAGTACTGCTTCTTCAAAAATTGTGGCCAGTTATCTAAGCAAGGAAATATTTTGTTTCCTTGTATCTTCTGCTGAGCTGCTACTATTGCTACACATTTGGCTGACTGGAGACCAATGGAAAGATGCCTGAACTGATTCTCACCTGGAATAGCAAATACCTTCTCAACTCCTTGACAATCCTGATGTGCAGGTAGAAGTCTTGAAGACCTAAAGTGCATATCCAATTACCTCTTGATAGATATGAAAGGGCTATCTATTGTGAGACCATACGGAATGCTTCTTTTGGAATGAATTAGTTCAGGTTGCTGAAATCCAGAATGCACCTGAATTAATGTGTCTATTTTGGTACCAAAAAAAATAATTATTTTTATTTTTGCTCCCCCTTTCCACAGATATCAGTTCACTGGGTATACTTTATTCATCTAAGCCTCCTCCAGGCTCAATCCAACCCATATTCAGGGTCAATGAAGTGTCAAATTGACCAGAGGTGAGTGTACCCTAATTTCCTCCCACCCACATCAGCCTAGCAAAAGCAGCAAATGCAACTTACATCTGCACATGTGCAAAATCTTGACCACTTAGTATACAACTTGCAGGGCAGATCATGCCCAGCTCTTAATACTGCCACTGCAGAATGCCTAGGCAGTTCATCTGCCCCCCACGGATGTATCAGCCACTCACTCCCAACCCCAAGTCTACTCCCTCCAGTTCTTGTGCTGCTAGTAATAACTGTGTCACAGGGGCAATGTAAGACCTTTATCCTTCTGCATCACATGGCTGGACTAGGCCCAGAAAGTATCCTGCATAGCAACCATAGCCTCTTTGCTACTGGAGAACTTCTTTTATGACTCTTCTTCAAAGGAGACCCCGGAACTGCTTGCACTTTCTGACACTGGAACATCTGGCAGGAAGAACATTCTTGTAATCCCTGGGTATAACATCCCTTACACATTAATCACATGAGATACTGAACTACCTGGTTAAATGGAGGGTCACTCTGCACCTGACCACCTCCACAGTACAGCAGTTAAGGGAATGATTAAGGATTCCATGGTACCACAGGGACTGTTAATGACTTACTAAAAGAGTCCTTGCCTTGACCTCTTCTTGTTTCCCCTTGGTGAGGCTCATGTGGGAAATGGTTAAACCAAATCCAGTGCTGGCTTTTCTCTGTTCTAGAAAACATCCTTTGTGGAGGTTGGAACCTTAAATCTGACAGCTATAAAAATTTTGCCCTGCACCTCCATATCCTTGAAATGCTTATTCATTTCCTCACTGAACAGCTGAGACCTGTGGGTGGGGGAGTTCATAAATGCCATGTCTGTATCTCCCATAAAGTGTTGAGCCTGAGACAGGCATGCCATTGTATCTCAGAAGCAGGTATAGACATACAATGACATGCCTGTCATTGTATCTCAAGAGCAAGTGTAGAGATACAGTGACAGGCATGTCACTGTATCATATACCTGCTCCTGAGATTCTAGATATGCCTTCAGCCACATTGAAATTACAATGACCATGTGGCTCATTACAGTTGAGAAGGTGTCAGCCAGGGTTATTGCCTTCTACTTCTCATCCCTTTCTGGAAAACTCCCCACAACATGCTTCATTTGCTTAAGGAGATCTCTTTGAAACTAATCCATGGAGTAACACAGTTTGGCACCCTCGAAAACAGTGTGGAGGATGCTAAAAAGCACTGCATAGATTATCTGTCCCCTTAGAGTCTTTATCTGGCAGTTATATAGCTAGACTATGTTGTATGGGAATCCTCTTAAGGGCTGCCAAAATGCTCAAAGGGATCTAGCTTTGGTGTCTCTTATTATACGTTCACGTTTGGAGGGTGAAAGTCTTGTATCCTTGGTATGAGGGCCACTGGTCAAAGCTATCCTATGCCTCCTTTGTGGAATCCTTTAATGTGTCCACCAAGGTGGGACCACCCTAGATTTCTGTGGACTGCAGTGGCAGGCATCCTGCAGATTACCCTGAGGTGACAGGATGGGGTTTGTGGGCCAGTCTCCCTTCTTTTACATCATGTGAAGGTACTCCTCAAAAATGGGGCCATTCAGTGGGTATTCACCTCTAACTTTAACCAGAAGTTAAACAACCGAACAGAAAAAGCCAGTACTCACTTGTCCTAAACAAAATATGATAAATTAAAGAATAAACATTTCTTGTGGAATTCCTGCATTAATAAACTTTATAGTAAGGAAAGGAAAATAATGAACATTTCTAAGGAATCCCCATCCCCCGACTCAAAACTACAATGATACACGCCAGCAATAAACATAACAGCATCATCAGAAAATGCAAAGAACTGGAGAAGTTAAGGTCTCTGCAGACACCAAAGGAAACTACACATTTTTCATCAATTATGACAGGAAATCAAGGAATAATGTCCAACAATGCACAACAGCACATCCCTAACATCACACATTCCAATCCTGAATATACAGCCAATACATTAACAGATGATTTTTAGTGTTAATTTTACCCTTACTACCTACACTGCTGTCCCTGCTATCCCTGAAAATTTAGTTTCCCAAAAATTTCAAAGGCGCAAGTCTTAAGAATCTCTCTCAAAGGCTGAAAATAATACCTCCATGGGACCAGAAAACTTACCAGGCTGCATTCTCATCAGTGCCAAATATGCACTATCCAGGCCTGTAGTTAAACTGTACAGCCTTAGCCTCTCCACATGGTTTGTACCTGTTGCTTAGACAATACCCGCTATGATTCCCCCGCATAAGGACAATCCCTTTAAAGACGTGTAATTATATGCACATCAGCTAAAACAGACTTATTTGAAAAGTCATGCAATATATAGTAGCAAAATTCATAGACAAAGGCAACTGATCTAGACTTTGCATGGCTTTGTGAAGGGCAGGTCCTGTCTCCTGAACTTAGTAAGCTTCTTTGGAAAGGTTACAGGGGCTGTGAACAGTGATCAGTCCATACACTCCACTTACCTTGCCCTTGCCAAGGTTTCTAACACCATCTTTGTGGTATTACTGAAAACCTAGACAAACTTAACTTAAATCCTTACATTATCCACTGGGCTGCAAACTGGTTATCCAACAGATTATAAGTTATGAAAGTCACAGGTACCCTCACTGAAAGTAAAACTGGAACTGAAGGGGTACCACAAGGATCAGTGCTAGGCGCTCTCCTGTTTCATATTTATTCTGCAGATATCCAAGCCAGTATCCCAGAAGTATGGTTGACAACTGCTAATGACTATAAGAAAAACACTGTTACCTGCTCATCCACTGAAACTAAACAGCTCCAGTGAGGTTGGAAGTATCAAGCTAAATGCACAAAAGTGCAATGCAGCAGCATTCAGTAAAAAAAAAAAAAAAAACTTCTCATCTCATATGTTATAAGTGGCACTCCTCTTCAAAAAGATACAGTCATAAGATGCATGGGTACTTATGTAGATAACACACTCACTCTCATCTGATCATGTGTCTACCTAGTAAAATCCTTCTATATGGCTAACTTAATTTCAAAGGGAATAACTTAAAAATCCAAAGGAGTCATCCCATCACTGTGCTCTTCCCTCATCAGACCCATCATCAAATACAATGCCCCCTTTGGCATGTACAAATCCAGGCATACAGCTCAACTGAAAAGGCCAGAAAGATTTCTAACCAAGAAAGTTAAAGGCCTTAAACCCTTCAACTATCCTGACAGATCAGCTCGACTCTCCATATATTTAATAGTTTATAATCTGTTACAAGGTGACCTGTGTCTCATTTTTGAGCTAAGTCTCAATCCTAATTGACCTTCTATTTCTTTTCAAAAACGGTGACTCTACAAACACTTACACTAACAAATAAGCCAAGACTCATTAGAGGGATAGGTTCCTAACTCATTATACTCTTAGCCTAACAAATATTACCACTACAGGTCAACAAAAATACTACTTTATCTTTATGACAAGTCTTGATGACTGAATGGGTTAATACAAATTTACTCTAGGGTTATCATGTACAGTCTAACTCAATTTGAGAAATGAGAAAGATTAAATGTTTGAAACTGTTAAGTGTCTACTCTGAGATACATATATATGAATAGGCATTTTATGGTCCCCTGCAATTGCCTGCCTTACGAACCAAAGACTTAGACCCTTCTCCTCATCTTCTAGATCCATCATTGGGATCTCATCAGGAAGTTCAACAGGTTTTGTCTTTGCTGCTGTCTTTGCAAGGAATTCAAAAACAGCTCAGATTCCTAAGGAAAATTCACTCTGTTTTACTGGTGGTTCAGGCAGGCTGCTCTTGAGTGACATCTGGAGTACTCTGTAGCAGTACTGTTTGCTATGTGGCTACTACTTGAGCCATCTGAGTCAGTGTTAAAATGGCTGACTGGATAATAAAGCTAAAGGTGTACAGGGCTTGAGCTTGAATTAGTAATGTCTGGGCTAGTGCCAAGGCAGACATCAAAGGTTCCACTGCTGACATAGTTGGATAGTCTCAATACAGGCTCTGTAGAAACACTGTTGATACAGAAGGGGAGCTTATAATTCAGGTGCCCCAGTGCAAATGAATGCCTACAGTGTCCATGGGCCAGAGGAGTCATAAATAATTAGTTGCTGCACTGATGCTGGCTATAGGACTTTCGGCACAAGTCATTTTATATGAGCCTGTCATGAGTTCACTGCCAGAGAACAGTCCAGTGACCATGATGGGGAACATGCAAATAACTACAGTTGTGATCATTGGTGCTGGGAGATATAGCAGCCAGCACCTCATCTCGTACCACCCACACTGCTCTAGCCAGCTTATTTAGGTTAGTATTCAATGCTGGCATGGAAACAGGGTTAGTTTGAGGCAGGGTTTCTCTTAGATTCATAGGTACATAGCTTTGTACTACGCTAACTCCCCTGGTGGACAATTTTAAGCCTAACTAAATATTCAATTTGAGAATCAAACCCTGCAATTTGTGTCTATAAACTTTAACACCTTACCATGATGCCAACCCCTTCTCCTGCTTGGAAGGCATCCATGTTTGAGAACAGAAGCACTAGCAGAAATCCTTGATGCCAAGAGGCCCTGTGCCAACAAGGCATTATCCATTACAAAAGGCTACCAAAGAGGAGTATTTCCCGACATTGAAGTTTCCTTTGTCACCAACACTTACAAATGCTGAGCTGATTTCTTATTTTATTTTATTTACTTTATTTTACGTTTGTTTACAGGGAAAGTCCGTCTGGACACAGGTCCTTTTTCAGAGGTGCCTGGGGAGAAAAGCTCCTCATAATACATAATATTTACATAACATCATAAATCCAGATGCAATATTTCATAGTACAGCACACAGAAGATGGGCTAGAAATGCAAAAAACATGGAAAAAATGAACAATCATAGTACAGGCTATCTGGTAGGTTATGCAATTAGTAAAAAGTAGAAGTGAAAAACAATTGGAATAGTACAAAAGTATATAAAATGGGTCTATATCAATCCGTCGAAATGGCTGACGATCGAACACCAGATGTTCGAACTGTGAAGTTCGAACACTGATTATCATGAAGCCGTGGAACACCGAATTCTTTCCAAGGGTAAGAATTTGGTGGGCCGTTTCTGTGGCTTTGCGATTATCAGGACTGTGGTGGGAAGTTACGAGTTGGGTTCAGGTAAGTGTGTGATTGTGTGGACGTTAGGGTTAGGGCACGGGTTAGGGTTAGGGCGCAGGTGAGGTGGGTGTGTGATAGTGACAGACCTTAGGGTTTGGGTTAAGGGAAGTGGATAGATGGTGTACGTACAGTTCAGTGTTGGGTTAGATGTAGGATTTTAAATGTTTGTGTGTGGACTGCTGTTTTTCTGGTGTGCTTGTGTTGTGTGTGTGTTTCTTGGAACAGCGATTTTTTTTCCTGGGAAAAAAATCACTGTTCTAAGACTTCGATGTTTTTGTACTTCGTGGTTAGAAGTTCGAACATATGGTGTTCAAACTTCAGCTGTTTCGGTGAACAGATATAGACCCTATAAAATACGTAGCATATGATAGTGGGACTAAGTAATTTGTTACTCTGTGGATGTTCTACATCCTCTAACTCTAGGGACATTGAGTTTTCCTGTCTGGTTCTATGTAGTTGGTATCAAAAAGTTAGTCAGGATTTTTTGGTAAAGGGAGTAGTGTCTATGGGATTAGGAGTGGTTGCTGATTTAATGTTTATCCTGGGGAGTTTTACAGGAGCATAGCCAGATATTCCTAAGGTGAACCTTGAGGGATTTTTTAAATTGATTGGGGGAGGTAATGGAGGTAAGGTAATAGGGTAGGTTATTCCAAGCTTTTGAGATGGAATGACCAAACAGAGCTTTCCCAGCTTCATTATTATGTTTGATAACTTGTAGGTGGTTTTGGGTCGTTGATCTTAAGAGTTCATTTTGTAGAATATGGTACAACTAGTTTTTAGAGTGCTGGGATTTTAGTTGGATGGTAGAATAGTTTATGCACTAGTATTAATTGGCTGACTTTAGTTGGTGAGGCAGTTCTAGCCAGTTTAGCTATTTCAGTGCTATACAGTGGTGGGTCCTATAAGGGGTTTCTGTAGCAAATCTAGTGATTTTATTGTAACAAGATTCTAGCTTGTTTACATCAGTCTTCCGAAGGTTAGTCAGTACTAGGGCAGCATAGAGGAGGGTAGACAGTAAATATGTCCTAGCAATTGTAGCTTTAGTTTTCTTGGTTAGATATGATTTGGTCCGATAGAGGAGTCCAAGTTTTTCTATGTACTTTTTTAATAGTCTGGGCTACATGAATATCAAATCTGAGGTTACTGTCTATTTCTACCCCTATGAGTTTGGTATGGGAGGTGAGGGTGATCTTGGTATTATTCAAGGAGGTTATGGTAAAGCTATCTGATGGAGGGGATTTGCCTAGTCTAAATATAAGAAGTTTTGATTTATTTGGATTTAAGATAAGTTGGGAGTTACTGAACCAAGTTTTCTGCAAGGAAGAAGCATTCTTGGGTTAGTGTATGGAGGTCAGGATGTGTACGGGCTGCACATATAAGTGTGGTGTCATCTGCAGTTCCCCTTCACAAGATCGAATGGATGGAAGCTCGAAATTCATAATCTCGAGACCAGAAAATCGAACTTCCATTCACTCTAAATTGTGAATGGGAGCCTTAGGTTTAGTAAAATAAAAAGTTAACTTACCTTATTGCAGGGGGCCAGGTCCCCCTGTAAGCTAGCAGTTTAAATGTGAATGTTCCGTCACCGCACTATAGCGGAGGAATGGAAAATCTTCCGTTTTGCACTTACTTGTATAGCACGGAATGGGAGATTTCCCTTTCCTTCACTATAGTGCAATCTCGGAGTAGGTATATTTAAGTGGGGGGGTGGGGGGGCTGCAGGGGATGAAGCCCCCCTGCAAAAACATTTGAAAGGTTTTTTTTTGTCCCTTTCATATGTTCAAGTTTCTCTAAATTCGAGATTCTGGTTTCGAGTTTATGACTTTCGAGTTTACAGACATTCGATCATATGAAGGGGAACTGTCATCTGCATATTGATCGACTGAGGTATTGTGGCAGTGGAGAGTTGGTTAGTAAATAGAGAGAAAAGTAATGGACCCAGTATAGAGCCCTGAGGTACACTTAAGGATACTGGTAGCAGGGGGGGGGGGGTGTAGTGGATTTTGCCATAAAACTGCTTTTTGTTGCCCTGATAGGCAGTTTTTAAACCATGAGATGAAGGGGCTGCTCATGTTTAGGCTGGATAGAGTTTTGAGGAAGAAAATACTGTGAGTGACCATATCAAAAGCTTTGGACAGGTCTAGAAAAATGTCTGACATTAGCTGGCCCATGTTTCTGTGATTACTGATTATGTTAAGTAAAGGATATGAGTACAGTGGTAGTGCTATGAAAGGGTCTAAATCCATGTTGATATTTGGATAACAGGTTATTTTGTAGAAAGTAGTTCATTAGCTGTGTATGAATAACTCAAGTATTTTTGATTGGGGGGATAGGATAGTTATGGGTCGGTAGTTGTTTAGTTCTACAGAATTTCCTGCTTTATGCAGTGGGATGATATGGGAGATTTTCCATAGAGTGGGTATTTTACACTGATAGTGATCTGTTTATCAGAATTGTAAATGGATAGGCTATAGCTGTTGCGGCTGTTTTTAGGTATTCAGCTGGTAAGTTATCTACTGCTAGGGTAGTTGGTTTTAACTTTTTCAGGAGTTTTAAAATGGAACTAACTGTAACTGGGTTCAGGGAAAAGTGAGGGTTGTTGTTGGTGTCTATGTTGAGTGGGGTGGGGGTGGGTCACTCTTGGTACTATTGTTTAGGCTATATGCAAGGGTTTTAACATTCTCGGTGGTGTATTTGTTAAACTGGGTGGGGATGTCTTCTGGGTTATTGGATATAACTGGAATTGGGGTTGCAGATTTTCCTGGTATTAGTAAAGAATTTACAGCTGACCAGAATTTTTGGGGGTTGCAATTATTTTTCTTGGAGGTTTTGGTAGTGGCTAATTTTATCTAGTTCAGCCTGCTTTTTGGCTTTGTTACGGGGTTCTAGGTAGAGCTGTTTTGTGGACTGGGTTCTATTTTTGTGATAATGTAGCAATGCTTTGTTTCTTTCTTTGAGGATGGATAAGGTACTACTAGTTAACCAGGGAGGGTATACAGCTGTAGTTCTAATGGTTCTGATGGGTGCATGATGATTCAGTATTTCTAAGAAGGATGAGTTAAAGTAGTCAATTGCTTCATCTAGGAGTAGTTGTGTTAATGGTTGCCAGTAGCATTGTTTGAGGGCAGAGATGAAGGTGTCCAGTTCAAAGTTCTTTTGTTCCTGATTACTCAGAGATGGTTGGGTTATATGGTGAGTTCTTTTTCTGAGTAGGAAAGTGGGCTGGTGGTCACTTAGGCTGTCTGGTAGGCAACCTACATGGGATGTGAGTGAGGGATCAGATGTTAGAATACAGTCCAAGATGGAATGATGCTTAGATGTTTTGTCAGTTCTAGTGGGGGGTGAGATGAGTTGGGTAAATCCATGCAGATGGATATGGGTAGATGGATTCTGGCAAGTACAATTTTGCCAGTCTATGTTAAAATCTCCTAATAAGATAGTTTCTTGAGGTAATGAGTTTGAGACTGATTCTAGTAGGTTTTCCATCTTGGTTATGTTGTTGCCTGGTGGGAAATAGCCACCTATAATATTTATGTGTTTATTGGGATTTCATTTCAGTCTGGTAAGGATAATTTCTGCATTTTCTGTGTGTAGGATATTTGCTTGTGGTTGTTCAGTTGGAGGTGATTTTTATATAGCAGTGCTACCCCCACCCCTTTTACTTTTCCTGCCTGTTCTAATGATACTATAACAAGGAGGTATTATTTCATTATTGCTGATCTCTGCTTTAAGCCAGGTTTCTGTCAGTAGCACAATATTTGGTTTGTATAGAGCTACTAGGGTGTGTAGTTCATGAATCTTATTAACTATACTCCTAATATTGAGGTTGAGGAGCAGAAGAGAGGCTTTTTGTCTTTGAATTAGTGGAATGGTAAAATCATTGTCTGGGTTTTGTGTACTGTTAGGTCCTGGGTTTGGGCGTATGTCATCACTACAAGTTAGTACATATATAATGTGAAGATAGAGTTGTCTAAATTTACAGATTATTTTTTGGTTCTGTAGAAAGGTTTGGGTTTTGTGTTTATTGGACTATATTTTGTACTGGTAATAGTCAGTGTGACTGGATTTAAGGAGAGCTGGATCAATATTGATATACGGGGGCAAGTAATTATGGACAGCATTTGTAGTCTGTCTTGGTGAGGAGATATTATATTGGAGGCAAGTGTAGTAGGTAGTAATAGCAGAAAGTTGGAATAAGGTGACAGTGGTAACTTGAAAGAGGATTGGAAGTATGTGGAGTATGGCACCTATTAGCCAGAGTGCGAGTGCATTAGTGTAAGGTAGAAAGATATACCTACAGGTTTAGGAAGGATGTAGGTTTGGTTGCTGTTGGGGCAAGATGTAGGGTAGTTTATATGGTGGGAGTTACTGAGAGGTGATTGAAGGGTGTGGTTGATAACCTGAAAAAAATTATTTTAGCTTGTTAGTTTTTGTTTGAAGAAAAATAATCAGTTGTCTGCTTTATTTTTCATTTTCTTTTTATATTTTCAATGGTGGTGATTATATAGATAAGTATGTGAAGCCTGAATTGTTTAGCGGGCAGTGCTAAGGGAGATGGGGAAATAGTACGCTGCAGTTCCTATCCTGCTACTTAGTTATTTCTAAAGGTTTCTGACTACAAGCTAACTAAATAAAAACATTAGTTTCTAAGTTCTGACATGGCAATGCAGGAACTCTATTAAGGGCTGATTTGTGAGCACTTTCTTAACGTTACTTTTGAGAAATGGCAGCTTACTTTTACTTGATGGCAGGAAATTTCTTAAGGGCTGATTTTCTGTGAGCGCTTCCTTAATGGGAGAAACGGCAGCTTACTTTTACTTAATGGCCTCAACTTTCTTAAAGGTTGATTTGTGAGCACTGCAGATATCACAAACAGGCTGACTTAATGGCAGGAAACAGCATGAGAAACTTTTCTAATGGCTGATTTGTGTGAAGACATTATACTTTTGAGAAATGCAGCTAACGTTTACTTAATGGCAGGCTGTGTATACATTTTAGCACTGGCAGGAACTTTCACAGCAGCTTCCTTTTAACTTTCCTAACGGGCTGATTTGTATGCAGACATTATACTTTTCAGAAATGCAGCTAACATTTACTTAATGACAGACTGTGTGTGTCTGATTACATTTGAGTACTGGCAGGAACTTTCATGGCAGCTTCATTTTGACTTTCCTTATGTGCAGACATTATACTTTTGAGAAATGCAGCTAATGTTTACTTAATGGCATGCTGTGTGTGTCTGATTACATTTGAGTACTGGCAGGAACTTTCATGGCAGCTTCCTTTTAACTTTCCTTGTGTGCAGATATTATACTTTTGAGAAATGCAGCTAATGTTTACTTAATGCCAGGCTGTGTGTGTGACTGCATTTGAGTACTGGCAAGAAGTTTCACGGCAGCTTCCTTTTATTTAAATAACGTTACTTTTGAGAAACTGCAGCTTACTTTGTGAGCAGGCAAGAACATGTGTGTGTTTTAATGACAAGAACATTCTTAAGGGCTGATTTGTGAGCAGAAGTTACAAATGGGGGGGGGGGGGGTCTATGTGCTGCAGCTTACTTTTACTTGATGGCAAGAACATTCCTAACAAATGATTTGTGAAAGAAAGGCAGCTAACATTTACTGGCAGGCTGTGTCTCTCTGATTATTGCCAGGAACTAACTTTCACAGCAGCTTACTTGTGTCTAACTACTGGCAGTTTGAGAAACAGGTGTAGGTATACTGGCAGTTTCAGAAACAGGTGTGTGTGTGTGTGTGTGTGTGTGTGTGTGTGTGTGAAGAGCCTAAATTCTCTACCCATGTCACCACTTGTGATTCTGTTCCTCTTAAAATTTGTGGTTTTCTGGCAGCTCAGCAAGAACAGAATTCACGAATGATTGCCATTCAAGTTTCAGTTTTCCTATCTTTCAGGAAACGCATGGTAACACAAAACATTTTACTCCATCAACTTTAGATTATGCAAGCAATGTATAAACTGTGTCCCTGGTTTTGGGCCTTTGTCCCCCCCCAATAAATGTTAGCTTTTTCCAGATTTCTTGTACTGTACAGTTCTTCTTAATGCTCTTTGTGTTGCTGTTTTTGCTGTGGCTTTGTGTTACTGTATGGTGCTTTATTTCGCTGTGGTGGACCATTAAATCAACTTATTTCCAAGAAGAACGGAGGTTGCCTTATTTCCTCAACAAGTATATTTCTTTTTGGAGATACCTAGTAACTATGAACCTGTTATCAGTTTGCCATCCATTCCTTATTGCAATATTACTAGCTTATCATTTTTTAACTGTAACATAGGCAATTTATTCCTCAAAGGCAACAGGCACTTTATTTGTAGATGAAACAATGAAATGTTAAGTTGTTTTTTAGCAGCAATCTCTTCATTAGTTGCAGAAATGTGGAATTATTTAGAAGCCTTTTACTTCTACAGAGATTATGCATATTTACTGATACTGGTGGACTGTAG
The DNA here is from genome assembly GCF_019279795.1 of Protopterus annectens. Taxonomy (NCBI): domain Eukaryota; kingdom Metazoa; phylum Chordata; order Ceratodontiformes; family Protopteridae; genus Protopterus; species Protopterus annectens. The sequence goes on from NC_056744.1 coordinate 1,521,138,864, forward strand.
AAGCTCGAGTAGACTTTTATGATGGAAATGTTCTGAATTGGGCAGTGGTTCATGCATTTTGTTTCATTGCTTACTGGAAAAATGTTCAAAACAATAAATTTAAAACACTCGAACAAGTGTGCTGTATTATACAAGGAATGTCATTCAATACACCTTCCTGGCTGCATTAAAGCACACATGTATGTTTCATGTACAAGGGGCATATGATCTGAAAATAGCCCAAAGGTAATTTTTATCCACCACTGGCCAAATGCGTTTTCTTTGAATGTGAGTTTCAATGTTATTTTAATGAAAGTGAGTTTCAAGGGCAGAGACGTTTTAATACTAAGTCTATTTTTACTGTGAGACTCCATTGCTTCATTTAGATGTCTATTAGTGTTTGGGCCATAAAATGTAAAATAAAAAGTTTTATGAAATCCAAATAATCATCGTAGAAGTAAAGCAGTAGGCACATTACAGTGTTTACTGTAAATGAGGCAAAATAGCCAAGTAATGGGATACTGGAATGGCTGCAGGAGGGAGGGCTGTGTATGGGGGGCCCCATTCAACCATGATTTTGTGAGAGGGGAAGGGCGGCAAACTCAAAGACATCCCCGGGCGGCACACACTCAAGCTATGCCATTGATTAGTAGGCCATGGAGAGTGACTTTTGGAGGTCCTAGCAAACTATAATATTCTTTTTATAAGATGAGAATATAGCCTGACATTAAATGCCCTACTTTTGCCACAAAACCCACGTACTGCAAGTCATCAAAAACAAAATCCTAAGGCTCATCATCACTTCCCTTCCCAGTGACCTTCACTGCTACACATGTCAAAAAAAAGAAAGTTACCATTTACTACAGGGTCTGGGGCCATATTTTGGTTGTCTGTTATTTAGTTTTCATTTGAAAGTTGGCATCCCACAATTCTACTGGAGTGGGCGGGGTAAGATAATTATGTACGCAAATTATATGTTAACCAGCATATAGATTTGTACCTATTTTTCAAGGCCTTTGTCCAGATTTTTGATGTTTCCAGGTTGAGAGGTATGGCGGTATCTTAGAGCTGTGACTAGTGTAAAAAACACAGCTCTTCAGCACCATCTAGTGCCGAAAAAGGGGGCACTATGGATCTAGTATGGGAGAAATGGAGGGCTACTAGGTGTGCTAGGAAAAGGGAACCAAGACGTTCTCCTGGGGCACTGCGAGTGTACGAGCCAGTTAAGTCTGACAATTAATACTACAGAAAAAAGTACAGCTTTAGTTCTCAGTGAGAGGGCAGCGGCATGGGGAAAGGAGTGGACAGAATCCAGTGAACAGCTTCTGGCAGCAAGAGTCTTTTTCATTAAACAGTTGGAAAGCTGGTTGTGTTTGCTGCAAAGAGTGGCCTGCTTAAACAGCTTATAAAAAGAAAACATCAAAGCGTTGTACAGGTCTCCAAGAAGCAAATCTTGCACTTCTGTTGTTAGCTGGGGCAATCCAATGCCCACAGATTCACACTTTGAAGAGAAGTGGTGTCTTAGGCCAGAAATGGGCAAAGTCATTGGGCCAGCAATATAAAGGAAGGCAACAGTAAATGCTTCTTGGTGAACAAATATCGAATAAGTAAAGGAACGAGTTACCTGACTCTATGAAGGTACCACAGGGCTAATAACAAGTGTTCAATTGAAATAACAGCAGTCATAATTGTAAAACTATGATGAACTGTCCACCAAAGCCAAACTTTAGTGAAACAATGAAGAACTGGACAACTGTAAGCACAGCGGCATAGCGGGAGTATCATGAAGGAAAGTTTTAGTACAGTTTAATGTGTCAAGAGGCTGTGGCATTTAGTGCTCCCTTCTACTGAGAAAAGATTTTCCTACATCATAAAATTATGTTCACCTTTTATCACCCAAGAAAAAATGTAAATGTTAATATAAAGCTGTCAATAACAAAGTTAACTTCCTGGTATCCACCAACATCCTTCATCCAGTGTAAATTTCTTCTTCTTCTTACATGTCATATTTGCCAAGTGCACTGAAATAGGAAATATCACAGTATCACCAAGTTTTTTGCTCAATTTTTCATACTCTCCTTTGACTTTTCTAAGAATTGCCAAAAAGGGAGGTGATTTTTTTCTAGTGTCTTGTTTGCCATGCTTTTGAATGATGAATGCACTGAAATAAAAACAAAAAAGGGCACATTCAGTATGAGACATTAAGCACCATCAACATTCACAAATTACACAGTATAAACATTTGTTTCACTGAGACAAAAAAGGCAAAAAATTTCAACTGGGTGAAAAACCCTAATTTTTCTTATTATTTAAGAATTCATCCTTGCAATACTTTTTTAAAACAAACATATTAAGCAACTTGCAGCATCTAGACTTGCTCAAGGAAAAACAGGGAAACTGCACAGCAATATAACGGTTTGCATAAATAAAATGAAATCATGTTTTAAAGCATTACAGTCTACTTCCATATTTTTCTTGGATTTTGGGATATTGATAAATTTGTGTGGAAAGACTTTATGAAAGCAACATGCCCCTTTCCCCACACTATCAATGTAGTTCTGACAGTTCACTCATCACTAGAATTTGCTTCATCCCCCACACAAGTTTTAGATTCACTTAATATAAATTATAACAATATAACACATCTGCTGTTCATTGCATTCATCCTGTCAACATTCTTCAAAGGCAGGTTCCAAGAAAAGTCATTTGGTTCTGTGAATGGGATCTCACCAGATGACTATACAGTGGGATTTAACATCCTTTTCACAGCTGAGTATATCAGGTTTTACATATATTTGTATGTTCAACCTGTTTATAACATTTCCTCTAACAAATGTGCATCACCATTCTGATGTTTCTCTAGTACATTACGTGATCTATGTTAACTATCTATATAATAAATTAACCACATAAGAGGGCTATTTTTAACCCCCTTTTCAGTCATGACCTAATATTTTGCTATAGCTTGTCAACCAGCATGTTTCATTCAATATCATCTGCAATGTCAGTTGTAAAGACCATATTTAGCTGGTATCAAGTCCCACGATACCCCAAACATGGTCATTTCTGAAAAACAGCACAAATTACAATTACAACCCATTTGACTATCCAACTTGGGATGAGTAACTGGTAAACAGAATTTCTATTTCCATCACTGGCCACCAACTGCTGAGATAACTCAGTGGGATGCTGCTAGGAACTCCACTGCCACACCACCAAAATATCTAGTTTCCCCACTGTTCATCAACAGTTAAAAATTCCCATTAAATGGGCAGGGTAGGTAATAGGAATCCCACCACTGCCATAACAGAATGAAATAATTACTAAATATGGTTTGTATGCACAAACTTCCTTTCAGAGGAACTCAGGCAATCAAACTCAGTCAATAGGGTTCTCAGCAATGCTTTTCTACATAGCAGGATAGCAATACATGCACCCCTGGGGGGGGGACTTCACTGCCTGCATGTTATAAAAGAATATTGTCACCTTCATAGTTGTGCAACTTGGGGCAAGTATGTAAAACCGAGTTACAAAAAAAAAAAATTAAAAAATCACATGATCAAAGAGTTTACACTGCGTCTGAACAACCTCTTGATATAGGCAAGTTTTTCTTATATCCGTGCTTTAATATACTTAGCATACTAACATTGTGAAACACACACACACACAAACCCAGCTGGGCTACTTTTACATTTTTCCAAAATCCAGTCCCTTCTGCAGTTTTCTGCCTCTAGTCGGAGCACTGTTTGGTGCTGTACAATCACAAGCACCATACTTTTCATCACAACCAGTCAAATACAGCTCTGTGCCTTAGTCTGGTACTCCTTTAGAATCTTCTTTTTCAGAAGGCAAGTGCTACAACAGCTTTATTACCTACATTCAGTGTAATCACCCTTGTGCAGTTTAACAAGTTAACCAGTCACAAACTTGCATATTAAAATAGGGAAATGTTCAGCTGAGAGTATTCATTAGTTTATACATAAACCTGTTCAAAATTAGAAAAACACGCAGTTTGAAACAGGCAAATGCTGACAACATCTCGCTAGAGTCTAGTTTTTAATTTAATAAACTGAAGAAAAAATCTGCATCATGTAAATATTACCTGGGAATGCAAGGAGATTCTGTTAACAGGCTTATGACAAAAATGAGTTATTACATTTTGCCAGATTTACAAAAGAGAACTGCAATAAGTTTTTTTTTTTTTAGTTAAAACACCTTTACTATATAAAATATTACTATTCCCAGTGACAATTCTTGCTTTTTCCAAATCCAAGTAGAAAGAAGTCATTAGATTGCTCTTCTGAGTTTTGACTATCTTCTGCCATCCCAACACAGACACCACCAACTTCCGCTCCATTGCTACACTATCACCCATCTCTAAGATTCTGGAAAAATGTATTCATTCTCAAATTCTTCACCATCTGACTCACAGCCACATCCTCTCCCCAACCCAACACGGATTTAGGTCACGACATAGTACCACCACTGCCCTCATATCCTTCATGGACACTGTCAACTGAGCCCGTGATGCTGGTAAAATTGCATCTTCACTATTTCTTCATCTTTCTAAAGCTTTCAATACTATAACTCACTCTCTCCTTCTATCAAAACTCTCTAACATACGTACATCACCTCAAACTCTAAACTGGTTCACTAATTACCTCACTAACAGGCAACAATCAACTAAATGGCAGAACTCTTACTCCCCTTTCCTAAACACCACCACTGGTGTCCGTAAAGGCTCCATTTTAGGCCCACTTCTGTTTAGCATATTTATCAATAACTTTCAAACCACATTCTCTCAAGGCTCAGTCATCCAGTACGCAGATGACTCCACTATCATCTGCACTGCAAACAACTCCTCACAACTACAACTCCTCACCCAAAATGCCCTCACCGCCACCGAAATTTGGATCTCTAATAATCATCTTGCCCTGAACTCCAACAAAGCCAAACTAGTAATCTTTGTCTCCCCAAACGTCCACACCCCTATAAAAAGAGAATTCACCATTCAATCCTTAAATGGTACCACCATCGACACTGTACCTAGCACAAAACTCCTAGGTGTCATCATAGACGAAAATTTCACATTTGACCCGCACATCCAGTCCAATGTCAAAAAGACGCATCAATAGCTTGGCACTCCCTATTGACACAAACCTCTACTCAGTGCATCAGTCTGACTTTCCCTTGCCTCTTCTTTTCTATTATCCTCTCTTTTATATGGTGCCCCCCCTCCTCACCAACATTTAGTCTTCTCTAAAGTCCAAATTAGACTCATGCTACAACAATATTGCTAAGTCTGTAACTAATGCCTCCTACTCATCCCACCACTGCTTATCATTATGCAACCAACGTAAAATGGCTTGAACTCCCCAGCTATCTCACCTTTATCCAACTAACTACAGCTCACAAACTCATTCATAATCGATCTTCTATACTTACTTTATACCATCCTAAAAGACAACTCCGAGCCAATAACCAACTGCTCGTAAATGTAGAAAAACCCAAACTTTCGGCTGGCCAGATGCTTTACTCTTTTACCATCGCAAAACTCTGGAACTCCCTCCCCCCAACATTTAGATCCACCTGCTCGGTAACCCCCTTCAAGACATCTCTGAAACAACACTTCTCCTCATCTTGGCTGTGCACATGAGCTAACACCACATCTCATATAACCTAACTTCAACTATCACAACTATTCTCACACCCACTCTACTACTCTAGCATCCTCCTTTCACATCCACCTATCTTTTTACTTATTCCACCTCTCCATCCTATCCACTTCCCTCTTCTATTAACCTTCATTATCCTACCACTGATCCTTCCTGTCTACTTCCTAATACTTACAGACTTACCACTGAACCAGGCGAGACATTCAGGTACTCTTGCAGCCTACCTTAATATCATACCACCACTTATATCTGCAACAATATCCACTGACTTTTCTGATTCCTGCAACAGGACTCATATAGCCTACTTCTCAGCTATTACACCTACTAAACTTGTGAAAAGTTTAAGTACCTAGTCTCTAACACATTCCTATATCTGCTTTGCACCCACTGCATGAAGTGTCCTATATATACATTTTGCTAGCTGAAAACTACTCACAAGGAATGTTCTCATGTATATACTCTGTATGGCTTGTACAATATCTTTGATTGGAGAATGATTACTTATGTACTGTTTTTTTTCACCAATTCAATAAGCGGCCAATATTATGTACTAAATGTCTTTATTAATGTAAATTCTGTATTGTATGTGAAACGTCTTTATATGTGGAGATTTTCTCCCCGGGACTCCACTGAAAATGGGCACTTCTGGCCCAGCTGGACTATCCTGGTAAACAAATGCAAATAAATAAATGATGCAGCCATAGGAGAAAGAGGCTGTGAATATAAAAGATGAACCAGTATTAGCGGGACCAACAGTGGATGACACAATCATAAAGATCACTAATCATCCAAAGTTGTGAAGTAGTTTACATAATGGGCCAGAAAAGTAAAGACACTGTCTGGAACATTGTGACTACTCACAGTAGCTCAACAGTGATACAGCAGGAGCATGAACATAGCTAGAAAAGGAAATACTAATTAAGATGCTTTAAATAGGACTGTTAACCTTGAAGAATCTGAAATTTGAAAAAGCCTGATTAGGGGCAAAAACACTCATTTGTTTAATATTTTTTTTATTTTCAGTAAAGAAATGTTTATTTTACTTGTTTGTACTGTGAACAGTAAAAACTGATTTTTAAATGACTTATGAAGTTTTGACTACTCTGAAGTCTCAACTAAACAAGTCTACAGTTCATAGTTCTCTTTTTTCTGATTTTAAGAAGCCTCAGCCATCAACTTTTCTCCTCAAATTTCTGTTTTCCCTGCTGTTCCATAGTTACTCAGTACACTATTGAGTCTCGGAGGTCTTAAAGGAGAACTGCACCCAGACTGAAAAAAAAGTTTATTTCATCAAGTCTTGATGTTTCCTACATTTTAACACTACTTGTGGACTCTATAAACATTATATTTCTAAATCTAATTCCAGATTCTGCCCAAATGGGGTCCAGCATCTTGAATTTTTTAGTCTACCTCCAGATATCGTACAATGCAGTGTTTGGCTTTAAAATATTACATTGTAGCATGTAAGATCCTGTCAATGCACTGATTTACATGTTTTCACATATACCCTGCTTTCTTTTAGTCAGTCAGGTTTAATTACCATTTCCTGTTTTTCAATTACTACTTAAATGACAAACAGGGGTAATCATACAGAATACTCTCAGCATATGAACTTTGCCACCTGCTGTGATCTGTTGATCACAAAAGCAAATAGCTCATATTCGCCACTTTTACAGATATAAAGGGGAGGTGTTTAGGGGCAGGGGTGATGAGTTTATGGACTACAATTCGGGCATAACAAAAGAATGAAAATTGGCCAATTTAGAAAGAAAAAGACGTAACAAGTACGGAGAATACTGTTCTGTATTATCCCTGTTTGCCTTTTAAGTAGTTATTGAAAAGCAAGAAATGGTAATTAAGCCTGACTGACTAAAAGAAAGCAGGGTATACATGAAAACACATGTAAAGTTAAAGAACTAATGCGAGCTTAGGGGCTATGATGTAATATTTTAAAGCCAAATACTGCAATGTGGGATACCTAGAGACAGACTAAAAATCAAGATGTCGCACCCCATGTCAGCAGACTCTGGAGTTACATTTAAAAATATAAAAAAAGTATACAGAGTCCAAAACTGGGTTAAAATGTATAAAACATCAAAACATGATGAAATAAACAAGTTTTTTTTAGTATGTGGGCGTGGTTCTCCTTTAAGAAGCTTAGACATACTGTACATATCCACGTGATGAAGGAGATACCACTTTTCATTCTTTTGAAAATAACAAAGACTGCAGACTAAACTTGCTGGTTAAACATTTCCCACTGTCACAAAGGAAAATGAATGAGCAACAGAAAGAAGCCTAAGAGCTGACTCGGGAGGACTTTGGACTGGAACCACAGACTATTGTTGGGTGGTTGATGTGATGAGGAAGAAAACCACCAATAATGTGAAAATAGGAAATAAATGAGAGAATAAGGACAGAAGATGTAACTAAGTGAAAACAAATGTTAGTAATGTGTATAATAAACGTCTTGAAGTCAACTGTATGTTAAATCGCAGAGTAATTCAGTATACTAAGCAGAGGTAATTGAAATGTGATGTGGGGGCACTCTTATCACTGACTACTGTTTATGCTAGTGATAATGAAGTAGGAATATACTTTTTCTTAACTGTAATGAAACTGTGGTTTATACTATAAGGAGGAAAAGGTTTGATACAAGCAACATAATGTGATCTTGGGATGTTGGGGACGTGTAAAAGTGACTGATCACATTTAGTATGCACTAAACTACAGTGACCCCACCTGTTACTATACATGTAGAAATATAGACTAATGTTCCTCAGCTGGTGAACAGCAAACATCAAGCCACCACTGGAATGAGCAGTGTAGTCAACCTGATCCTGTCAGCTACTGATGGATAACAGTAGTTTCCCTGATACCTCTCAACTGTTCAGACTTTGGAGGCACACCCCTATTACTTCTCAATCTTTTGCTCCATCCTTCCTAAAACTGGAAATTATTCAGCATTTAAAAAACCTCTCCCTACTTTGTCAATAACTATGGAGGTAAAACTTGAGAACTATCACTAATCTTGTGTGCCACCTTTCTACTTATGTCTGACTCCACATACTGAGTGTTGCCAAACCCTTCCTCTCCCCATCTGTCTACCCTCTGTGTGTGTCTATAATGTGTCTCCCCATCACAGTATGTGCACATCTGCATCACTCTGTGCTAGACTGCTGAAGGAAGCACTAGCACATGCAGCACAGCACACTGCTAAGTCAAGTCACAGATGCACAGCAGCAAAATACTGTGATTCACAGATATTCATGTAAAGTAGCCTAATCATCCTAAGTGTCATGCAACCAGATATAAACTTGCACAGTTTGGCAGGTGTTCCTTTTTGTTTGCCAAGTCTGTAGCTGCCATCCTGGCAATCACAGCAGTATACAGTTTACAGCTCTATGTCACATGCTCACAGATATCTACATGCCTGGAGGACAAGGTGGGCAGCACAGGAAGTACAACTTCACCCTGAAGAAAATGATGCTCTGCTACACAGACTTAAAACACATGAATTATGTCAGTTGGGGAAAGGGAAGGCACTGATCATATTTTATACAACTGCGTGACAGACAATGGTCTATAATGTACATGAAGAGGGGGATGCAATCATACATTATAGTGCTATCATAAGGATGTTGCCAACGTGCTATGTCATGCAGAGGTATACTCATTTGCAGCTGAAGGGTCACACACAGGGGGTGATTTACCTTGGAACAACATGCTGATAAAGGTACAAGACTCTTTAGTGTCAATGTAGGGGACAATAATTCAAGGATTATCACTGAAGGAGTGGACACGGAATCAGGATGGCTCTGTCTCCACATGCCCTGATGGATGACACACCATGACCCCCATAACCCAATTTCTGTATGGTAGCACTGCAAACAGAGAATGTAGGATGATCACAGCAAATACGGAATGTTCTGTTATCAGTACATCAGGTTTCCAGCCATGTCAGAATGGCAGCACAGACAGGATGAGACTGCATAATTCATCTTACATAGACACCCTTAAGATGCATACCACAGGGAACCATTTTGGCACACATACTCATGCTCACTCTGTGTATCTTCTGCTATTTATCCTCAGGGCTGCGCAATGCTGTAATGACAACTGCAGAGGCTGTGCCTTCATCCTGGCTGGGCATCCACTCAAAACAAAAGATGAAGGAGTAGTTCTAACAACAGATGAACATAAGGCTGAACAGTCTGAGTGTTCAGCATCCGTACCAGGGGAGGGATCTCCTGTGGCACTGATTAACAGCAGTACTCACTCTAAGGCTATGGCAACCAAAGAATGCAATGTATTTGAAGTGGGTATACTCCTATTATACAGTTTCACAGGGGTTGCAAATGTTAGCATGTGGCACAGTTGTTTCCAGTCATGCAGGTGGCACTTGGTATAAAAAGGCAGAAGCGTGACAGTATCAGCCAGGCATGATGTGCTGAAACTCAGTTCAACATGGAACTGACTGGTGTGTTGCGTGGCATCAGTGAGGATGTCGATGCCAGTAATACAGTAATGATTGATGTTATGAGGTCTAGAGTGGTATGCAGTGCTTCCATGACTACATTCATGTACAGGACTGTCAGTGGCACCATCAGTGTTAATCACTGGCAATTCTGTTCGAGGTCAATACACGGTCAATACAGTGTGACTCATTTCATCATCCCTCATTGGTATATGTGAGAATATCTGTTGCAGAGTGTAGCTCAACAATGGTCAGACCAGTACAGTCTGATATTTACACTGCATGTGTAGCATTTGTCCAATGTGATACTGCAATGTCACAGTCTGCCCTTCTGGACTAGACATCAATGTTCCAAACCAAAGAGTAAAAAAGTCACACAGACAAACCAAGTAGTAAAAACTACAAGAAAAAACTAGCTAAGCTAGAGTTTTCAGCAGTTTCCGGTTTGCTGTGCTGCTTCTTTTTGTGATTTTATTCTTGAACTGCACATGGCTAACATTCTCCTTATTAGAGGAATTAATAGAAACTTAAAGGAATCCCTGAGAAGTAAAACGCACTTGGGGTTTCTAGGTGAGCAGATGAATCCTCTTCTAAAACTGAATTTAGAAACAGAGGAAAGTGAAACTATACATCTAACTTCTTGTGAGGAAAACTTTAACAAAGTATTAAAAGAAGGGGAAGACGTTGCATATCGTCTTAAAAGGCTGCAATGGCAGCATTTTCATTTAGAAGCAAGTATGCATCCCCATGTAATACCGAGGGGGATGCGAGTCAAATGTCTACCTAGCTATGGAAATCAATATCTTGAATTGTTAACCAAATGGCAAGTCATAAACCTGGAAACCAGTTTCAGATATATGCGATTGCTAATCGAATTCTTCAAACCAGTAGAAAGTAATATAGCCAAGCTTATCAAAAGTAAACAACTTGAATTTGAACAAAACTTGCATACGTAAATTAGAAATACTACAGCTTCACTTAAAATTATATGACACCAAGCTTAAGGAACAAAAGAAGAAAAAACTAGATTGAGACTTCCAAGATTTTAAGAAAGGTAACATCTTTGAATGATCTAAGGAAGAGAGAACATTAAAGACATACAAAAAACAAACAGAACAACGAAAACAGATTACCATCAGTGAAAACCTTACCAATGAGAACATCTTTACTAGCATAGACAGAGGGAGATCAAGAAGGAATTCTATGAGCACTGCATCCACATTACAAGAGTATACTACCCTTGAACACCATCAACAGGAAATCTAGTGCCACAGAAACAGAATCAGAGTCCCACATTACATTAGGCATGAGGCCCAAAAGAAGGAGCAGTACGTGCCACTCTCGCATATCACCTTCCATTTTTTTATAAAACAACACAATTACAGGAATTTGAGATCATTCATTCAAGAAAGGAAATGGAAGAAACTGACAGTCTAAATATAAGAACACAGAACCTAGTTTTTAATCTATTTCAACAATCACTAAGTCTACAGCAAATTTAGATATTAAGCAAAGGCCTTAGTTTCATGCCATACTCACATTCAGATTTAAAAGAATTTGTTACAGACATTAAACTGTTTGGATGCAATGTCACATTAAAGAGCATTTTTAGAAATGAAAGTACAAACTCACAAAACACATATAAAAAAAAATTAGCACATTTGTACCGGTAAACCATCCTAAAATAGAAGTTTTTACACATTTATGTGAAAATTAAGTCAGAAAGATCAGAGGAGATGGTAAGAATAACTGGCATTTTCACAACATGACTCAAGAGGAAAAAGAAGCCTTACTTCAGCTAAAAACAAGAGAAGATCTGATAATCAAACCAGATGACAAGGGAAGGGCTACAGTGGTTGTGGACTCCACTTGGTATAAAAATAAAATGTCAATATGATCTAGATAAGATGATCATTTCTCTCCAGAATACACTTTCAGATATGTTTATGGAAAGACGTTTGTCTAAGGAACTATATGACGTCTTCAATGTCAACCATCTCACTGTTCTAGTATTAGTGGTGTACCGAAAATAAGTAAGAGTTATGACAATCCCCCATTATGACCTACAGTGGCACGAAGAGGATGGCTGACTGAGCCTTTATCCATCTATGTAGAGAATGAGCTAAATAAGATCTTACCTAAAGCAAATAGTGTTCTAAAAGACAGCACGTTTTTTCAATGGCCTTTATATTAAAATGGAATGCCTTGTCAATTATTCTAATTTGATTCTAGTAACTATGGATATTAAAAAGAAGTTATGTACTCACCATAACGTTCCATGTGAGTTGTTCCTCTCACCTTCATTCTTACTGATGGGTTTGGAGCCAATACTTGGCCAACTGCAAAAGCTCGTTTTCAACCAGCTCAAGGCCAACTCATTATCCCGTGATGCACCCTTGATCTTCCCTCAGATCTTGTTTGCTGCCAACTGACTACCTAGTAGTATAAATATGCTACTCAGAGAGATGGATAAGAGACCATGCACCATAAAAGAAAAGTGACAGACCTCAAGTAGACTGGATGGGGGTTGGAGGGTGGGATGCAAGAATGAAGGCAAGATGAACAACTCACATGGAACATTATGGTGAGCACACAGTTCTTTATGTGAAGTTGTTCTATCTCGCCGTTCATTCTTACTGATGGGTAGCACCCCAAGCACCATCTTTCTCAGGTGGCTCAAGGGAGAATATTCCTCAGAACTGTGGAACCAAAGGAGGTCCTGTCCCTGGAGGCCTTGTCTACTTTGTAATGAGTGATAAAGGTACGAGGTCTTGACCAGGTAGCTGCTGCACAAACAGAATCTAATGGTAACCTTGCAGAAAAAGCTAATGAGGATGAAACAGCTGTAGTAGAGTGGGCCCTTATTTTCTGCTGTAAGGGAGCATTCTCTGAACTATAAATGAAGGAAATGCAATCTGATAGCCATCTTGACAAGGTTACTTTTGTCACTGGGGCACCCTTTTTTGACTCTGAAAAGGAAATAAAAGAGTTGATCCGTTGATCTGAATTGTTTTGTTCTATCTAGATAAAATTGGAGTTGTCTATGCACATCAGGTTTGTGCAACATGTGTTCCATCCTATTTGTGTAGTGAGGAAAGAAAAGGGGCAATTCAATGGATTGATTAAGATTTGTCTCTGAACAAACTTTTGGTAAAAAGAATGGATTAGTTCTGAGCAAAACTCTGTCATTATGGAAAATCAGATAAGGAGGTTTGATGGTCAAGGCCTGCAACTCAGAAATCCTCCAAGCAGAAATAATGGCTATCAAAAATATAGTCTTCCATGAAAGGAATTTCAAAGGATAGGACGAGGCTGGTTTGAAAGGTGGTAATATGATTCTGGAGAGAACAAAATTTAGATTCCATGGCATGAATGGAGCTCTGATTGGTGGCCTCAAATGAATGGTACCTTTAAGAAAGGCTTTAGCGAGTTGATGTGACATGATATTGGAGCCTTGGAAGCAAAGATGAAAGTTTGAGATTGCTGCTAATTGAACTCTAATGGAGCTGCAGCAACTCCTTCATTGAAAAGTTTAATTAGAAATTCCAATACAGGTGGGATCAGAGCTAGATAAGGATCAACATCATTTTGAGATGCCCATACAGAAAATCTCTTCCATTTGCTAAGATATAACTTTCTGGCGGATGATTTATGAGAGGATGTTATAATATGTTGGGCCTCAGCTGAGAGGTTGTAAATCCTGGCTATTGTGGGAATTGGAACAGCTAAGTTGTCAGTTTGAGGGAATGAAGAGAAGGATGAAGAGTCCCCGATGAATGGATTAACAGATCCGGAACTGGGTCCAGGATTCAAGGCTCTTCCAAGAGATGAGGCTGGAGGAAGGGAAACCAAATTTGCAGAGGCCAGTAAGGGGCTATTAAAATCATGGTCCTCCCCAGAAATTTTGCTTACTGTAATACTTTGGGAATCAGAGGGAAGGGAGAAAGACATAAAGGAGACCCAGGGACCAACTGTGCACCAGTGCATCCCTTGGGGCATTCCCCGGCTGGGGAATCAGAGCAAAGTAGCTGCTGCATTTCGTGTTTGTTGAGACTGCAAATAGATTGTAGCAAGGCTGGCCCCACCTGTGGAATATCCGTTCTGCTACTTGTTTCTTTAGGAACTACTCATGAGGCAGTATAATTGCCCTGCTTAACTTGTCTGAAATCACACTGGATTTCCCCAGGATATGCGTTGCTATCAGGAAGTGCTGGGGGGGGGAGGGATTGCCCACTGCCATATTCTCATAGCCTCTCGACACAGGGGGTTAAGATCTGGCTCTTCCTTGTTTGTTTATGTACCAGATCACTGTCATGTTGCTTGTCTGAACTGCAATTGTTCCCAGAGGTAGAGAGTCTTGAAAGGACTGCAACACTAGAAGTACCGCTCTCATCTCCAGAACATATATATGCAGATGAGCCTCGTGTTTCTTCCATGTGCCTTGGGCTGTTCTTCCTTGATAATGCCCCCCCCCACCCAATCAAGGAAGCGTCCGTGGTCACCATGGCTATGGGATTGGGTAGAATGAATGGAATGCCCCGAGTTACATGTTGAAATGTCAGCCATCATTGAAGGTCCTTTTTGCACTTATTCGTTATGATATTTTGGTGTGACATTGGAAGTTCCTGACAGGACCATGAGAGAATAAGAGCCATTGTAGAACTTGCATGTGCATTCGAGCGAGGGGAATGGCAATGATTGCTGCAGCCATCGATCCTAGCAAATTGAGTACCATTGAGACTGGGGCTTTTTTCTTGGAAGCAGATCTAATATTTGTTTTCGTAAGAGACAAATTCTTTCTGGAGGCAGACAATGTCATTGAAACTGTGTTTAGTTCTGCTCCTATAAAGATGGCCTGTTGCGATGGCGATAAGGCAGATTTTTCTGAGTTGATGGTAATCCCCAACTGACTGCAGAGATTTAAGGTTGTGTCCCTCACCTGAATAAGTTGATGCTTGGTGGTGGCAGTGAGGAGCCAGTCATCTACATATGGAAACACCTGGAATCCCAACTGTTTCAAGTGAGTGGTGACTACTGCCACACATTTGGTGAAAACTCTGGGGGCTGCAGTGAGACCAAAGGGCAAAGCACGAAATTGATAATGGCTGGCTCCCAGCCAGAAGCTTAGATGATCCCTGGATGGTCTGTCCATCTTTATGTGGTAGTACACATCCTGAAGATCTATAGAGCACGTCCAATTGTCTTTCCCCAGAAATAGAAGTATTGACTGAAGCGTGACCATCTGGAACTTCGGCTTTTGTACTGACTTGTTTAGTCTGTTTAGGTCCAGAATAAGTCCCCAGTCCCCTGTTTTCTTTGGAACTAAAAAGAACCTTGAGCAAGTTCCGGATCCTCTCTGGTCTGCTGGGACTGGTTTGTCCAGCAACCTTTGGACCTCTAAGGCTGCTTGGTCCCTGTGACTGGGTGGAATGTCTGGGATTTTCTTTACTGGGGGGGGGTTGGCAAAGGGAATTGAGTATCCTCTGGATATTATGCCTTGTACCCAGCTGTCTTTTGTTATTTTTAGCCAGGTGTCTAGGCAAAATATAGGTGTCCCCCGACTGCCTCCAGAGATGAACAGTTAGGCCTCCTTTCGGGAGCGATGACAGGGCTTGCCAAAGAACTGATCTCTGTCGCCTTGGTTCTGCAGACGCCCTCTGCCATGTGGACGACGTCTTCCACTATTACCCCCTCCTCTGCCTCTACAGGGGGTTTCATCATCAGTGTTCTAGAAAGATCCTTGAGATTTATGGATCCATATCTTTCCACCTCCACTCCCTTTGGGGTAAGCTATAGTCGGGGTAGAAAAACGTACTCCGACGGCAGACAAGGTCTTTCCGTCTTTTTCACTTCTGATAAGTGTTTCCTTTACCTTGGGTCCGAAAAGGGACGAACTGTCAAAGGGGGTGTTAATGAAGGAAGACTTAAAGGGTTCTGCAAAGCAACATAAGCGCATCCAGGAATGTCTCTTGAGAGCGATTCCTGTACCTGCTGCTCTGCTCGTACCATCAGCTGCATATGACAACAGATGCATGGAGGAGTTCACTATCGAATTAAGAGTGGAGAGCTGGGAAGTTACCTTTTCCGAAAACCCCCACAGCTACTGAAACCTCCTGCAGGGTGTCTCCTAGCTCCTTCAGGAGATCCCTTTGTAATCTAGTAAAACGTGTGAGGTACTTCAGCTATCGAAGGACGAAATAATCCTGGATTCTCTGTTAGGAGGATGAACAGATGAAGTCTCTGATAATTCCTTCTTGGTGGCTGCTGCTACCACCACAGCATCAACAGGTACTCCTAGTTAGTTATACATTTGTTAGGCCTCCTGGGTACAGGCTCCATGGTGTCTGGGGACTCCCATGCTCTTCGAGTGAGTAATTCAAGCAACTCATCAAAGGGTGGAGACACCCAAGAAGTGGAGGGTTGAGACCCAAAAAACTTCAGGAGGACTGATTCATCATCAGAAGGGCTAAGGGATTTCCAGCCACCACTCTGTTTATGAATTCCTAAGATATCTGCAAAGGAGACATCTTCTGAGGGGGACCGTGGAGACCTTTCTGACTCATCCAAGTTAGTATCCGAAGTCACCGATTCCTGTGGGGAGTCCAGATGCTTCCTCTTGCAGAGTCACTTCCAAGGCACTTCTTCAGTGAGAGCTTCTGGAGCGGTCTCAGAAGAACATGTCTTACCCAATGGGGCTTCCTGAGGCTCAGGATCTCTACGCTTCAATGGAGCATGTGATGAAGAGGCAGACACCAGTGCTTTCAAGTTAGGGAGCTGCTCGAACTGATGGAGTGATCATCAGGGCGGACAAAGCCCTCCTCATAGCCTCGAAGGCCCCTCGGTCCTGACGAGAGGAATCCCTCAGATCCGAAGATTTGATGGAAACAGTCTGCTCCGGTATGGAGGACTCCAAGCCAGAGGTTGGGGCCGAACTCACTCGAGCTGAAGCCCTGAAAGGTAAAGTCGGCACCAAGTCGGTTCTACTATCCTCCCTGGACCCAACCAGTGAGTATCGGCCCAAAGATCTTTTGGTCAGCACCAAAGTCAGGGCAGTTGGGGCCGAAAAACTTAAGAGTAGGTGTCGGACACGAGGAGTCCACAATCATCAGTTCCGCACTCTCCTGCTCAGAAACTTTCATGCAGATCGGAGAAGGAACAGAAGATGTTGGAGGAACTAAGTTCTCCTCTGAAGCACCTGGGGTCGGTGCTGATAAAAATTTTGCCTGTGCCGGAATCTGTAAAAGCTTCTTCACCCCGCGGTCTACATCCAAATCAGACAGTCTACTTGAGGCCTGTACAGAATGTGATGATACAACTGACTGTAATATGGGAGACTTCAAAGTAGTACATACTGGCTCCAAGGTCGGGGACCGGCTTCTAACCGTGGAACCAATAATGAAGCTTTACTAGAAGCTGATTTCGAAGTAGATGGACTTTTTGCCAGTTCCAATGTCTTTTTGGAGTGCTTGTCTGACTTATCCAGCGACTCTTGAAAAGAGGATTTCAGCAGACCCTTACCCATAAGTTTTCTTTTTTTCTCATGTAGCACTCTGGAGCTAAAGGAGTGGCATATAGGTTCATAGGTTGGTACCAGGCTATCGGCCCTAGGGCCTATACAAGCCTAGCCATAATAATTCCCTGGATATTTCTTCCCACAATATTTACTTCCCTGGACCCCTGTCTAGCAGGGTGACTGACGTGATCCCCGAGGTGAATTCCCTGGACCCCTGTCTAGCAGGGTGACTGACGTGATCCCCGAGGTGAATTTCCTATCTCCCATCCAACTGCCAAGTATTTTTTGTTTTATTTTAATTTATTTATACTTTTGTTGACCAGGTAAGTACACTGGTCTAAGGACCCTTTTCAGGCACTACGTGGCCAAGAAGGCAGAATCACAATAACAATAAGTTTTCTGGTCTGTGGAATATAGCAAAGAAATTAAAAATAAGATGTACTTTGACACAACAAGCTGGTTAGTGGGTTCAAAGGTGAAAAGAACTGAGTGAGAAAGGTACATGCATGTGTTTCAACTTAAAAAGGAAGATGTAAGGAAATACTAAGACATCTAACAGAGGGAGTAAGGCCATCAAATAAGCAACTGGGGCAATGGTGGAAAGCTGAATTGATATAATTTAAATGTAACCAGGCAAAGAAATACAGGTGAAGAAACAACTGCAAAACTCAGAAGAGCAGGACACATTAATTCACAAAGTAATTTAATCAGTGTGAAAATGTACAGCCACTGCTGTTTTCTAGAACTTCTTTGCACACTATTACAAGCAAAAATCACATGTTCCTCTCTATTACTGTACTCCCAAAATCTTACTGCTATGGTATTATGCTTATAACAGTTTTGGTTGGAAAAGAAGATGGTAAAAATCACATGATAAATAACAGTGCAGTTTATGTTCAACTGCTGTATATCATTCCTCATTTAGATGGATTTTCAAGTTGAAAAGTTAACTTACTTCGCAGTTTTGAAATTACAGCTTGAGATTTACAAATAAACCAATTACAGTTTGGAACCCAGTTCCCTAGTTAGAATTAAACAGCAACAGAATCGTTGCTGACCTGACTTATGCACAAGACACCTTGGGAAGCTATTTTTCCACAGGTTCAGTAACACAAAATACATACATTTACTTTAAACACTCTCATTGTCAATGCATTCTTTTGATACTCTTGATGCTGAAATCCAAGAAAAAAACACAAGTTCTCAGAAGTGTAAATAATGCTTGAAAACTTATCAGTATGGCAACATATAAGTTGACATCTTTGTCCATATTTTTAACAATTTTTAACAATGTTCTACCTATGGGCTGATTTAAAACAATGCCTCAACAACACGTATTCGATTTTGATAATATATTTTCAGAAAGAGACCCTTAATGGACGTATTGCACCAGGCATTTACCATTATTTAAAGCTTGGTTCAGATTTTTCTTAGTTTTTTTTTATATATATATATATATTTTATATTCTATATATTTCTTTATGGTTACATTCTTTGCTAACATGGCTAAGTGTATTTGTAAACCTTATGTGTCTCATATTTACTGTCTCATATGTTATCGTTGTTTTAGTTTTGGTTGTGTTATTTAAAAAAATTTAATTGGTTTACTTTTCAATGTTTTCCTAATGTTTGTAGTTTTATATCTCGTAGTTTTTTTTTTTAAGGCTTATATTTTTAAAATGTGTAAGGCTGCATGCCTAAGAAATGTAGCATGAATAATATGTATATGTTTGCTATGATGCTCCTTTACTAATGGTGTGACAACAAATCTATACTATGATTTTTTGAAATACGTTGTTTTATTTTTGCTATCCTATACATATCTAATATTTTTATATTATCTGATAAATCTATATATATGGTATTAAGATATGCAAAACAACAAGTTTCTTAGGTTCTTTTTTTTCATTTTATTTTTATTTTAACTATCTTGTATTTGGTGTTTTATACCATGTTACAATTGACGTTAGTGTTTATTTAAGGTTGTTAATAATTTTTTTAAGTATTATTATTAATTTGAACAGTTATGTATTTAGCTCAGTTAGAAATTTTTTTTTTTTTTTATTTTCTGTACGCTGTTTTTTTGGGGATAATTTGTTTGTAATTTATTTTTTTCGGGAAAATTTAAAATTTTCTTGGAATATTTCTACTGACTGGATTTTTGTATTCTTTGATATTGAGTTTTGAGAATATTTGTGTTGCAACTTTGTTCCGCTTTTGTTCCTGCAACATATAAGATTACTAAATCACATCGTGATAAACAACATTCACTCATTCTTGCACAATACTCAACGTCAAGGACCCTTTTCAGGCAGGCCAGTTACAATTTCAGAAACATTTACAAAAGGATCACAAGACAACTTGTGAAAGAAAAACAAAAAGGAACTAAAAGCTTATATTAACTTGTGACTGACAAAGTAAATATAATAAAAACAAATACATATATGTATATTGGGGAAGTGTCAATGCCTGAGAACTTTAAATTTGGCAAATGACAGCTTCTTGATGTTCATCGTGTTTCACTGTTGCAGTCATGACTGTAGGGTTCTCCCTGCCGGAAGGCAGCCCTCGGTCGGCCAGAATCCCAAAGTCTGGGTCCGGCGTTGGCTGTTAAGCTATGCTTCCTGACGTCAGAGCGCCAGGGGTACAAAGCTGACAGCCGACGTCATTTTATCCAGTCTTTCTTGCCATGCGGTGAAAGCAGTTCACAGTGCCGGTCGGCTGACTCCTGACAAATCGTTTGTAAACGAACTTCAGTCCGAAGACTTTCTTCTTACTACACAAAGCTAAGTACCCCGTTGGGGAAACTTTTTTCTTGCTCCAGTCCGATGTCAGAAAAAGTTAATAATTGTATTTCTTGTGGAAAGCAAATACCGCATAAGGATTTTCACTCTTACTGTATACCTTGCTTAGGCCCTGACCACGACGTAGCTAGTTGTCGGTTTTGTGCTAGATTTAATCAATGTACTATTAAACGAAGGTACGATTTTGCTTTCAATTACTTCGGTAGACGATTTAACTATAAAATGTCGTCGGATATGGTTCCGACTACCGCCATTCTAAAAAGACGCAAAGACAAAGACAGGCCTCCGAGGTCCAAATCTGATGATATGGCACAAGTAGAGCAAGCTTCAGGTTTGGCCGTCGTCAGTGAGGCGCTTTCGCAGCCCCTGTCGTCGGCCAACGTAGAACCGACGCCCGAAACGGACTCCCACGAGGAGCCAACTAGGCCTTTGGATATTTCGATTGCAGGACCATCGGACAATGCTCCTTCGGATGGGTCCGGAGCCGCTAGGCAGGTACTGGCTTCCGAAGGAGTTTTCAGGCCTACACACCTTTTGATAAAGACAAAGCCAAAGACAAAGGCAAAGACTCCTTCCAAGGCAAAGACTACAGCACAGGCCTCTGCAGACCCGGCTCCAAAATCGCAGAAACAGTTACTTAAAATGGCGGAGGACTTACTTACTATGATTAGGGGTTCTCACCCCCCTCCAGACAAAAGACCTAGGCAGGAGATTTATTATGATTCCTCTGATCAGGCTTCTGTTTCTTCAGTTTCTTCTTTTGAACACGATTATTCTTTTATTCCTTACGAGGATTCTGATGATGAAGAATCCATTCCCTCAGCCTCTCCCCCCGAGGATTTTTCTTTTGGGGAAACTTTACATGAAATGAGGGAACATTTTCACTGGGAGGGTCAGGAATATTCCGAATCTAAGAAAAGACTAAGGGATTTTCTTCTTCTTCCCCAACATAGACCCTTGGCTATCCCCCCTGTTTTAGATATTGTGGATGATGCCTTTTTGGAAGCTAATTTAACCCCTGACTCTTTCCCACCAGCTCCTGCAAAGCCTGATAGATATTATAGGGTCCCTGACTCCCACCAGTACCTATACAAGAACCCTATTGCTGATCCTGAAACTATTTCACAAGGTCCAAAAGGAGTTAAGGCCGCTTCCACTAAAAAACCCATTCCCACTGACAAAGAATCCAGATCTTTAGAAAGATGGGGTAAGAAAGTATACACCTCAGCTACTTTATCTATTAGGGCCTTAAACTGTCAGTTTCACATGCTGAAATACCAGCAATTTCTAATGTCTGTTCTTAAACAAAAACTTTCTTTCAATTCCACTTGTGTACAGGATAAGGAATTGCACGATTTATTGCATGCCATTGAACAGGTTGGAAAACATGGCTTACATTGTGGTTTTGATGCATTGGAGGCTTCTTACAGAGCTGCTGCCTCGGGCACTGTCATTAGATGACATGCATGGTTAAAGGAGCAAAACTTGCCAGACCAGGTGAAAGCTAAATTATTGGATGCTCCAGTTCAGCATAATGTTTTGTTTGGGCCTATGGCGGAAGAGGTGATTAAAAACATGGAGGATAAAGCTAAATCAATGCAAACAGTAAAAGATTTCTTGCAGGTACAGCCACCTAGGTTTAGCAGGAATTGGCCTGCGAAAAATTGGTCTTTTCCCCCATCAGACAGGCCTCAGAGGGGTAGATACAGACGTACACAAGGTAGGCCCCAAGCCTCTTACAGACCAAGACAATGGACTGCTTCCACCCCTAGGGGAGGAGAAGACAGGTTGCAAGCCCACAGAAAGCAGACTCAATGACTCCCCCTGTTGGGCTGCAGGAACTTCTTACCTGGAAGCCCCTTTTGGCGGAAAGCTTTCTCTTTTTCACGAAAATTGGACTCGTATAACCCAAGACAGGTGGGTTCTGGATCTGGTGTCAAGAGGATAAAATTCCATTTTCATACCCCTCCACGGCCAAGTGGGTGGCCGGACCTACCAAAACACCAGTGGACAGAGGCGTCAACCCAGGTGGAAGCTCTTTTGGCTATGAAAGCCATAGAACTAGTTCCTTTGGCAGAGAGGGGTCAAGGATTTTATTCAAGACTTTTTCTAGTCCCAAGAAAACAAAACTCTTGGAGACCCATTCTCGACCTGTCCATCTTGAACACCTTTCTACAAATACCAAAATTCAAAATGCTGACTCTACAGCAGCTACTACCAATGCTGACCAAGAACGCATGGATGGTAACTTTGGACCTAAAGGAGGCATACTTACACATTCCCATCAGGCAGAACCACAGAAAATATCTCAGGTTCAAAGCCAGATCAAGACACTTTCAATTCTGTGCACTTCCCTTTGGATTATCTACTGCACCCAGGGTCTTCACCAAATGCCTGGCTCCAGTAGTAGCTTATTGCAGACTCAAGGGGATACAAATTTACCCTTATCTGGACGACTGTCTCATTCAGGCAGACAACAAGAAGGTGTTACTACAACATCTGCAGTTTGTTCAGAATCTTCTAAAATTCCTGGGATTCACTGTCAACGCAAAAAAGTCAAAATTGACACCTTCTCAAAAGATAACTTTCCTGGGTGCTTTCCTAGACACAACAACCCAGATGGCATTCCTGACTTACGAAAAACAATCACAGCTTGCTCTAACCTTCAGAACCTTGGCAACTCTGACTCACTTATCTGCAAGGAGATTCCTGCAGGCTTTGGGTTACATGGCATCCTGCATCCTTCTCATACCATATGCAAGGCTACATATGAGGAAAATACAGTGGTACCTAAAAAGCGTTTGGTCACAGCATCGCCACAGTTTGGACATTCTGATTACCGTCCTACCCTGTCTACAAAAGGAATTTCTATGGTGGGCCAAGGCATGCACCCTAAACAAAGGAAAGCACTTTTCTCTGCCTCCGGCCACTCAGATACTAACCACGAATGCTTCAGATTATGCATGGGGAGCTCATTTTCAGGGCAAATATCTGCAGGGCCTTTGGACAAAGGATTTGATGCACCTGCACATCAATTTAAAAGAAATGTCAGCTGTTCAGAAAGCTATACTGGCCTTCAGGAATATTCTTCAACCAGGACAATTGCTTATATGGACGGACAACACCACAGTTATGTGGTACATAAACAATCAGGGGGGGTTCACACTCTTACCCCCTTTGCAGATTAGCCATGGAATTATGGGGCACAGCTCTAACTTACAAATTGGACCTTCAAGCTCAGTTTCTGCCAGGGAAACAAAACTTACTGGCAGACAGTCTCAGCAGAAATCTTGCGGACCCACACGAGTGGACGTTGGATCCCGGGGTGTTCAGAACGATATCAACAGTCTGGGGATGCCCTCTTGTAGACCTCTTTGCATCCCACCTCAACCATCAACTACACATTTTCTGCACCAGGACTTTCCACGATCTAGCCTGGAAGGTGGATGCTCTATCATTCAGTTGGAAAAACCTCAAAGGGTATGCCTTTCCACCCCTACCTCTTCTTCCTCGAGTATTACTAAAAATCAAACAGGACAAGCCCAAGATGATAATCTTACTGGCCCCGAACTGGCCTCGGCAGTTTTGGTACCCAACTCTGAAAAACCTATGTCTGAGCCCTCCTTGGGTGTTACCACAAACACCTACTCTACTGTCCCAACACCAGGGCCAGGTTCTACACTCCAATCTCGGAACTCTCAGCTTGGCTGCCTGGTTAATCCAGAACCCTTGATTCACTCTCTACTTCCCAAACAGGTTATGGAGGTCATTTCAGAAGCCAGGCGTCCTAGTACTCGAAAATCTTATGCAGGGAAATGGAAAAGATTTTGTTCCTGGATGCAGGCTCGGGATACCAATCCCCTCCTTCTCAACCTCCCTTTAATTTTACTCTACCTCACAGAACTCTTACATAAGGGTCTTTCTTTCTCTTCCATTAAGATTCATGCCTCTGCTATCTCCGCTCATTATAATGCAGATCCTCCCATTTTTTCACACCAGCTCATGAGACAGTTTCTCAGAGGGGCTAAAAACTTAAGACCACCCAGATTCCCCCCCATTCCTGCTTGGGATCTCAATTATGTTTTGGAAAAACTCACCTTACCTCCTTTTGAGCCGGCTGCTTCCTCTGACATTAAGTTCTTATCCTGGAAAACAGCCATCCTTTTGGCTCTACCCTCCACCAGAAGAGTTTCTGAATTACAGGCCCTTATGGCAGTAGAACCTTACATTATTTTCCATCAAGACAGAGTATCTTTAAGGACTAATCCTACTTTCATGCCTAAGGTGGTTTCCAAGGTGGCATTAAACCAAACTATTCACTTACCAACCTTCTTCCCCACTCCACAAAATAAAGGGGAAAGGATCCTGCATTCTTTGGATGTACACAGACAATTACGTTTTTACCTGGACAGGACCAAGGACATCAGAAAATCACAACAATTGTTTGTTGCTTATGCTTCCAATTCTCAAGGTAAAGCTATTTCAAAACAGACCATTTCTAAATGGATTGCTCATGGAATCAGATTTTGCTACTCACACCACAGAAAACAAATCCCAGGGAATATACGTACTCATTCCGCCAGAGCTGCTGCTACCTCTCTACTGCCTTCCTCAGGGGAGTTCCCACCAAAGACATCTTGGAAGCAGCAACTTGGAGTTCAGTGCATACGTTTTCAAAGCACTACAACTTACCTCTTTATTCTAAGTCTAGGGCAGGCTTTGCCTCTGCAGTTTTGCAGGGTCTTTCAGCTGCCCCTTCTTCTTTATGACCACCTCCCTTCTCCTTCTGCTTTGGGATTCTACCCTACAGTCATGACTGCAACAGTGAAACACAATGAACATAGTACAGTTGTGTACACTTACCATAAATGTAGATGTTCGAGTGTCTTCACTGTTGCAGTCTGGGTTTCCCTCCCTCCTGTCCCGTCTGTTTTATACTTTAATGTGGTTTTCCTTCTATTTGTTCACCATTCTTCTGAGGTGTATTTGCAAAGCCTTATGGGACCAAATTCATTTTGGAACTACTGACATCTGGGGCAAGAAAAACTGAATAAAATGGCGTCGGCTGTCAGCTTTGTACCCCTGGCGCTCTGACGTCAGGAAGCGTAGCTTAACAGCCGACGCCGGACCCAGACTTTGGGATTCTGGCCGACCGAGGGCTGCCTGCCGGCAGGGAGAACCCTACAGTCATGACTGCAACAGTGAAGACACTCGAACATCTACATTTATGGTAAGTGTACACAACTGTACTTTTCATGCCCAGTGACCCTAGGTAAGTGCAACTCTCTGTAAGTGTCATGTACATAAAACAAGCATTTAAGTATATTTTTTGGGTTCATATGCAAGCGTTGATCATTCGACACTGATCAGAGTTCCTCCTTGCCCTTCTCCACCACAACCTTTTCCAGAGGTCCACCATGTGATGGATCAGGGCTAACTGCTCTAACTTTGAGGTGCCAGAGGGGGCACCGGAGCCTTATGGTTGCAGATTCCTACCAGTTGTCACCCCTTTTCACAGCTGTGATCATCACCAAAGCATGTAATAGGTAGGTCACATGCATGACCCCACTCACTCCATCCTGCATCAGGCACACAGATAATGGCATAATGACTCTTCACCCCCACCCCCCATTGTTAACTTCTCTACTGCCCAGGACACTAGACGAACTTAGGAATTCTGGGTCATGGTCAAGACGTTATTAACCATGGAGCTGACAGCATTTAAGTATACCTGAAATAACAATCAAGCCTAGTGTTTTGGAAAAAAAATCTGTAAAAGTAATACTTCCTCAAAGTATTCCACATTTATAAAAGACTGCAAAATAAATTAAACTACACATATAGCACAGCTTTCCTGCAGGTGTACCTCACCCAAACAGTAAACACATTCAGTATGTCCATCAGTTATAGACATCTTTTGCCCACATCTTGGGCAGTTTTTGAAGCCAGACTTCGCTTTTTCCTTCTCTTGCTGAGGCATACTTCCAAAGGCAGTTACTAACTATAGTGAAAACTCAGCAACAATGCCCTATAAAAAAAAAGAGGGCTCTAACAATAATATGCACACACAAAAGAACTAGTAAACCTGTGAGAAAAGAAGGCTCTAAGAAATTTAGCTAATATTTATCTGCCCTGTATAAAAACAAGGGCTGTAATTTAACAAATAACACACACCACACACAAGGAATACTATAGATAAGACAAGAAAGTAGGGCTACCACCTTTCCCACTTTACGAGGGACAGTCCCTCTTTGGGCAGTTGTGTCCTGCGAAAAAAATCAAAAAATGGCAAATGCCCTGACATTTTAGGACAAAAATATTTCCATTTTTTTTAATAGTTGTATAAAACAGTTATTTTTTATCTGAAACCCCTAAATGTTATATGAAATAGTACAAACAACTCAAATGCTACAAGAATAAGCTTTTATTTTGGCAAAAAAGTGAAGTTCTATCCTTTGTACCGGTAAGTGGTATGTTTTGTCCTGCAAAATCTGACATTTCTACAAAAAATGTCCCCACTTTGGGCATTTGAAAAGGTGGCAACCCTACAAGAAAGGCCTTAAAACATGGCCACTAACATCTAATTATAATATTAGAAAGACCACTAAGTGCCCTGTGAAAAACAAGGGCTATAATTTAACATAAACGCACACTCTATATGATATTCAGGATAAGAGAAAAAGGGCCTAAAAACACGGCCACTAATTTCTCAGTAATTAAACTAACTGAGATAGGGAGAAAAGAAGGCCTAAAAAAACGGCCCTAATAACTAATTATATTATCTAAATAATCTAAGAATAGACTAAACACTCCATTCTAAATGACTAAATAAGCAACTAAACTATTTTAACAGCTATAATTTTGAGAAAAAAATAAAGCTATTCACTGGCCAGAGCTGGTGAACGTCCGATCAAGTTGCAGCGGCAAACGAGATCTGAGGGAAGATCAGGGTGCATCAAGGGATATGGAGTTTGCCTCGAGCTTGTTGAAAATGTCAAGCTTTTGCAGTTGGCCGAGTTGGAGCCGAGGACTGGCTCTGAACCCATCACTAAGAATGAACAGCGAGCTAGAACAACTTCACATCAATCTGATTACTGTGATTCCTAATAGCTATAGGATTGAAGCTATTAGGGAATTTTTACACCAAACAGCATTTCATACAGAGCTGATATGTTCATTGCTTGAACTGATTTTGGAAAATAATGTCTTAGCATATGGTCCTGACTATTACTGGCAAATATGGGGGGGGGGGGGTAGCCATGGGCACCACTTGTGCTAACAGCTATTCTAATTTAGTGTTAGCACACTGGGAACAAAGTCATGTACTAAATGACAACAACCCATGGAAGAACCTTTTCTATTATGGTCATTCCATGGACATTTTTATCCTATGGAAAGGAAATGAGAAAGAACTTATTTCGTTCACTGAATATCTTAATTCCAGCACCAAATTCTTAGAATTTAAGGTCAACTATTCAAGAGAAGAGACTGATTTCTTGGATGTGACCTTGAAATTACATCCTATAGAAGGACTGAAAACAAGTATGCACAGAAAGAGCACATGGAAAAACCATTACTTGCATACAAATCGTATGCATCCCAGCCATATATTTAAGAACATTATGGAGAGCCAAATGGAACGCATATCCAGGTTATGTACTCAAGACTATGATTTTGAATTAGAAAGAGTCAAACTGCAAGATCATTTAAAAGAAAGAAGCTGTCATAATAAAGATCTTCCCACCAGGATGAATTTCAATGAATTAAGAAGCAAAAAAGGATGTCCCTATTTTTCTCATAACAGTCATGTGCATACAGAAACAAACTAATAAATTATGAACAAGAGACAATGTACTCAACTGTACCCTTACTTACAGCACAGACGATAATAAAATCTGTGAAGTGGTCAAAAGGTTCTGGCCCACCTTAACAGAAGATGAGAAACTTAGGAATACTGTAGGAGATAAACCGAAATTTGTCTTGAAGAATAAAAAGGAGGCTACTATGTCATAAAGATGGATTCAAACAGAAATCCAAAATTACCAAAAAAGGAACATTCAAATGCAGAAAATGTAAAGCCTGTTCATTTACTGATAGTAGCAATTCTTTCCAATACCCTATTTCGGGGGTTTCTTATTCAAAGTCCATGCTACATGTAATAGTAAACATATAGTTTATTTAGCTACTTGTTGCCATTGCTCCATGTTCTATATAGGGAAGACCAACCACCATTTAAAAGATAGGTTTCTGAGACATTTAAGAGACATTAATTGCAAAGACCCTAAGAATGCACTTGCGAATCACATTTCCCTCAATCTAACACATAAGTTTGTATTTAAGGTTTGTGAAAGCATCTTCATTAACCATAGAAGGGGAGATATTACTAATTGCACAGAAATCTGTGAAGTAGGCTGGATAATGAACTTGAGGGCTGATCACCCTCTTGGCATAGACACCTGGTTCCACTCAAAGCTATATTAAAGAACAGATTACTTACTATTGAATGCGATCAGAAGGGTTGTCCTTTTGTTTTACGATTAGCTGACAAAGGCATTGCAAGAAACATGATCGTAAACACAAACTACATTTCTCTCAATATGACATATGTTTCTTCGTTAAGTTGTTGAAAGCATTTTCATTAACCAACGAGGAGACATATTACAAACTGCACAGAAATCTGTGATGTAGGCTGGACAATGAATTTGAGACCTTATCAGTCTCCTAGCCTAAACACCATGGTTTCGCTAGAACCTATACTAAACAACAGATGATTAAACATTGGATGAGAATAGAAGGCTTGTCCTTCTTTTGTTTTATGAATGGCTGACATTGGATAGGTTAATATAGAGGCGTTGCCTGAAACATGATCATTTGATTGGCTAAACAATGTTTAATTCACAAAAGTGAGCTGTAGGAAATTACGATCTGATGAAGGCGAATTGCTGAAAGAGCTGATCATTGAATTGAGCTTTCATATTGTTTTTATCAAAGTTACTGTTTTGTTACAGTTTTATTTATTTTAGCTCATTAAAGTGTTCTGTTTAACCGTGGTGGTACACCAGAGATTTCATACTACTATTGCCTTTTTGCTCCATCTGGTATACCTTCAGCTGTTTCAGGTTTGCTGTGTTTCTACCTTAGGAAGAGAAGAGGAATTCATCCTCAGAGATCCCTGTGTTTGTGGAATATTTGGTAAGTGGAGATGAAAATAAAGCATACCGTTTCTATACTCCTCTGGCTGAAGTGATGGCTACCAAAAGAATAGTTTTACAGGAAAAACAGTTTAGTTTAATTGTGGAAGCAGGTTCGAAAGGAGGCTTTGTCAAAGCTTCTAAGATATGGATTAGATCCCAAGGTGGAACTGGATCTCTGATGGGAGGTCTAAGCAGGAAGGTTCTTTTTTAGAAAGCTTATACAAAGTTTATAGGAAACTAGTGAGGTTTCTTGAAATCCACCATGAAAATATGAAGTAGCAGTCTGCTGTACTTTTTTTTCTTTTTTCAGACCACGGTAATTTAATCACAGAAAAACTAGAACCCAAGTTGAACAGGATAACTAGTAAATGGGGAATACCTTAAATTGGGGCTGGAAAGGGACTGATGTTCTGAGGGCAGGCCCAAGAACCAAATATCTTCCATTTACACCGACTGACCCTATGGGTAGCTTCTTTCTTTCTCTGATGCTGTTAGGGTTCTCATTACCTTTGTAGAGAGGGACATATCAATGCCATTACTTAAATGGAGCAACCACGTGGTCAGTTTCAAGATGTTAAGGTCCAGGTGAGGCTTCTTGGAAGGGTGTTAGATCAGATACAGAACTAGATCCAAGAGACAGGGGGGCATCTTGAAAAGAGGCTTTGGAAGGGGAAACCAGATCTGTCTGGGCCTGAAGGGGGTAACGATGATGACAGTTACCTTGCTTGTCACTGCTTTCTGCAACTATCTGTTATTAGAAGAAGAGGAGGATACATTTAAGGAACCCAAGAGGACATTTCTTGGGCAGTGCATCCCTCGGTTACTGTCCTTGAGGGGGAATCATGGCAAAGTAGGTGCTGCATTTGTTGTTACAGGGAGAGACAAATAGAGCACATCAAGGGTTGACAAAGTAATTGAAAATTTGGTTATCTACTGCTGGACTGAGGGACCAGAGATCTGCTAAGCCTGTCCACTAGGCAACTGAGTGCTCCTGGGACATGCATTGCTACAAGAAAATAGTGCAAGGTCATTGCCCATTTTGAAACCCTCACTGCATCCCAACAAAGGGGGTAAGAGCTGGTTCCTCCTTGTTTGCTGATGTACTGCTATGTTGTCTATTTGGATAGATATCACACCCTGGGAAGAAAGTCTTGAAGTTTCTGTAACACAAGAAGAACAGACCTCATCTCCAAGACATTTATGTGAATACTAGCCTCCCAGTATGTCAATACATCATGGACCATGTTTTCCCTCGTAATGCCTTCCCCCAACAGTAGGGAGGCTGCATCCATGGTTAAGATATCTACCAGAGCAGAGGCCAAGAAGGATTTGCCACAGTGGACCATTGGAGCCAGTATTATGATAGAGTTTTGTACAGAAGACAAATGCACTTTGACCAATGAGCTTGAAGTAGCCACTGAAAAATCCTCATATGAAACTATTAGGATCAAAGATACCATGAGACCTAATACCCTCAGAACTAAGGCTGCAGGTGGAGAGAGGTTGTGTAGCAGAGACTGAACAGCTGAGTTCAGAGTCTGAGTCCTTTCTAATGGCAAGGAGATTATGTATGGAGTATTGTCCAGATGACACCCTTTAAACATAACTACCTGAGCTGGAGGAAAGTGGGACTTAACTAAGTTTACTGGGATTCCCAGGGAGTGGAAAAGCTTAAGAAGATAATCCCTGGCCTCTGAAAAGGACTCCAAGGAAGCAATTAGGAGCCAGTCATCTAGATATAATCTTGTACCTCTTAGATGTAGATGAGCTTCTACGAAAGTCATGCATTTGAACATCATCAGGCAATGGTGAGACCAAATAGCAAGACTCTGAACTGATAATGACTGTCCCATTTCAAAATTGTTGAGATACATGTTCAGGAGGATGAGGTCCAGAGTTTTCTTTGGAAGCAAAAAGAACTTGGAATAAAATCCTAAACCTCTCTGGACTGAGATAGGGAGACTGGTGCATTATGGGAAGGAAAGTTCTTATGGTGCTCAAGTCTGGAGTTCTAATACTGCCGAGTCGGATCCCACAAGTGGCTTGAGGACCCACAATGTATTGGACAAACGTAATGAATAGAATCTGATGGATAAAAAACAAAACAAAACAAAAAAAAAAAAAATAGAAGTTATGTTCTTACCATAACGTTCCATGTTAGTTGTCTTCTTCTCGCCTTCTTTCTTGCTGGATGGGTTCGGAGCCGACCTGCCCGACTCTGGCCACTCTAAAAGCTCGAGAGTTGGTCCCACCGGCTCGAGGCTCCCCTTATATCCCACAATGCTAGGCGGTATTACCTCAGATCTCGTTTGTAAGCTATGCCCAGCCAAAATAACTCCAGAACCACTGGAAAAGGGAAAAACCCACCTCTATAAAAGGAAGAAGGTGACCTGAAAACCTGATGGAATATATGCACAGTATAGCATACACCTATATACAATAGAGGTGGTAGAAAGAGAGGTCACAATCAAACTCCTCTAGGTCTGTCCAGGCTAGGGGGAAGGAGGGTGGGACGCAAGAAAGAAGGCGAGAAGACGACAACTAACATGGAACGTTATGGTAAGAACATAACTATTATATGTTAAGTTGTCCATCTCGCCTTCATTCTTGCTGGATGGGACCGCGTCCCTAGCACCTTGTCCCGGGTGGCCTATCGGAACAGACTCTTGAGAACAGTGGAACCAAAGTTAGCTCTATGTCTAGAAGCTAAATCCAACTTATAATGAGAAATGAAAGTGTGAGGAGTAGCCCAAGTAGCCGCTGCACAAATGGTGTCAATAGGCAGCCTGTCTTGGAAGGCTATAGAAGTAGCCAAAGCTCTGGTGGAGTGGGCCTTAGGTTTGTTAGGCAGCTTTTGGTGTCTAATTTCATAAACAAAGGAAATCAGAGATGTTAGCCATCTGGAGAGTGATACCTTGAAACTGAAAGTCCCTTTCTGCCTTCTGCATAAGAGACAAACAACTGGTCAGTTTTCCTGATCTGTTTGGTTCTATCCAAATAATACCTTAACTGACGACGAACATCTAGCCAATGCAATTTTTGTTCAGACCTGTTAGAAAAATTAGGAAAAACACAGGAGGTCAATGCTTTGATTTAGGTTAGACGCAGAGGCTACTTTAGGTAAAAGGATGGATTGGTTCGTAAGGACACCCTGTCTTTATGAAACAATAGATACGGTGGTCGACTGCTGAGTGCATGAAGTTCTGAGACCCTTCTAGCTGAAGTAATGGCTACCAGAAAGAGAGTCTTCCAGGATAGCAATTTCAATGTACAGGAAGCTGCAGGTTCGGAAGGGGAAGAATCAAGGATGTGAGGACTAAAGTAAGGTCCCAAGAAGGAGGAGGATCTCTTATAGGAGGTGTGAGAAGAAAAACGCCGTTCAAAAAAGCTTTGCAAAGCTTGTGAGACATGATGGCAGAATCTGAAATGCCCACATGAAAGTTAGAAATTGCTGCCAATTGAACTTTAAGAGTAGAAGGAGATGAACCTGCATGGAAGAGTTCAGCTAGAAAATCAAGGACTATTTGGATGGAAGCAGTGAAAGGATCCATGTCCCTTCCTTGAGCCCAAAAAGGAAACGCTTCCACTTACTAAGATAAATCTTCCAGTGGAAGATTTATGGGAAGCTATCAAAATATCTCGAACAGAGTGAGATATTTGAGGAAGCCTGGCTAAGGTTGGAATTGGAGGAACCAAGCAGTGAGGTTCAGAGAGGGGAGGGAGCGATGTAACTGACCCGATTGATGGATCAAAAGATCTGGAACTAGGTCCAGATGCCAAGGTTGCTCCAACAGAAATTGATGTAGAAAGGGGAACCAAACCTGTCGAGGCCAGTAAGGAGCAATGAGAATCAATGAGGCCTTCTGAGCGATAGCTTTCTGTATCACTTGAGAGATTAGTGGGAAGGGAGGAAATGCATACAGAAGTCCCCGGGCCAAACTTGGACTACAGCGTCTCTGCTGGGCTGGCCTGGTAAACGGAATAGGGTGAAATAATCTCTGCACTTGCTGTTTTGGGGAGTAGCAAAAAGGTCGCAGCAAGGCTGACCCCACTTGAGAAAAATTTTCTCCAAAATAGAATCTTTCAGAGACCACTCGTGAGGCATGAGGATAGCTCTGCTCAACTTGTCCGATTAGATTGGACTTCCCGGGGATGTGCGTTGCTATCAGAAACCGCTGAGAAGAAATCGCCCATTGCCACAGTCTGAGTGCTTCTCGACATAGGGGATAGGACCTGGTTCCGCCTTGTTTGTTGATATACCACACTACAGACATATTGTCCGTCTGGATTGCTATCGTTCCCAAGGGAAGAGAGTCTTGAAGGGCTTGCAACGCTAAAAGCACTGCTCTCATCTCTAGAACATTTATATGCAAGTGGCATTCGTCTGGTTGCCATATGCCCTGGACTGTTCTGCCCTGATAATGCCCCCCCCACCCGATCAGGGAGGCGTCCGTTGTCAGAGTAGCAACCGGAGGGGAAGGAACAAAGGGTCTTCCCAGGAAGAGCTGAGGGGAAGAAATCCACCAAAGAAGATGATTCTTGCATGCTTGCGTAATCATAATGGTGTGGGACATCGGTAGTTGCTGGTACGACCATTGTGTGAAGAGCATCCATTGAAGGATTCTCATGTGGTATCTGGCTAATAGAAGTAGAGGGATAGCAGCCGCCATAATCCCAGTACTTTCAGAACTAACCTGGCTTTGACTCTGTTGCTGTGGAAGAGAAGGGAGACCAGTTTGCGTATGTCTGCTATTCTTTGGTCTGTTAGTCTCGCAGACATGTTGACTGTGTCTAGATTTGCGCCTATGAAGGTAATAGCACCACAAGGCGACAAAACAGACTTTTCGCAATTTATTGAGATGCCTAACTTTTGACAAATGCGAAAGGTGTAGTCTCTGGCCATTAGAAGAAGATGCTTGGTAGGAGCTGTGAGGAGCCAGTCATCCAAATATGGAAACACCTGGAATCCTTGACGTCTCAGGTGAGAAGCTACCACTGCCATGCATTTGGTAAACATCCGGGGGGCAGTGGTGAGACCAAAGGGCAGGGCTCTGAATTGAAAGTGACTGGTTCCCAGCCTGAAGCGGAGGAATCTCCTGGAGCGTCTGTTCATTTTTATATGATAGTACGCATCCTGGAGGTCTATAGAGCACATCCAGTTTTCCTTTCCCAATAGGGGTAGGATGGATTGTAGCGTGACCATCCGAAATCTTGTTTTCTTGACCGACTTGTTCAAGATACTGAGATCCAAAATGGGTCTCCAGTCCCCTGTTTTCTTTGGAACCAAAAAGAATTTGGAGTAGATTCGGATCCTTGCTGGTCTGCTGGCACTGGCTGAATGGCTCTTTTGCAAGCAACTTTGATATTTCCAACGCTGCTTGATCCCTTTGAGCGGGTGGAACATCTGGAAGGGATTTTTTTGATTGATTTGGAATGTGAAAGAACGGAATGGAATAGCCTTCGAAATGATGGACTGTACCCACTTGTCTTGAGTTAGGGATCGCCAGGCTTCTGGGTACAGTGACAATCTTCCCGACTGCCTCCGAAGGTGGACAGTCGGGAAACACCTCAGGGATGCTGGAAGGGCTTATCGGAAAAAGTTTCTCGATTGCCCTGGTTCTGCGGACCCCTGCCTCTAGGGCGGCGTCTACCATTATTGTTCCCCCTCTGCCTCTGGAGGAACCGACTCTGTCGTCAGGCAAAGTCCCTTGAGATTGTTTACGGAACCACATTTTCCCACTTTTCTGGCCTTTGGGGTAAGGCCTAGAAGGAGTAGAAAACGGACTCCGGCGTCAGAAAGAGTTTTGCCATCCGTCTCGCACCTCGTCAAGGTTTCTTTCACTTGAGGACCAAAGAGAGATGATCCATCAAACGGGAATTAGTGAAAGACGCTTTAAAGGGGTCCAAAATTGCATAGCCGCATCCAGGCATGCCGCGTAAGGCAACACCTGTCCCTCGCTCTGCTCGCTCCATCAGCCGCATATGAAAGGAGGCATGGAGGAGTTAGCTATAGAGTTTAGGTAGCCAGCTGAGTGTTCATCTTGTCCTGAAAACCCGCAGCTGTAGGATCCTTCAACATCTCACTCGCTTCCTTGATCAAATCTCTTTGAAGACGAAAGTGAAATGGCATAGGTAGTTCAGCTTAACGATAGCAAAGGTCGCTGACGAAAACATCCGCTTCCTGCACCTGTCCATAGACCTAGATTCCTTGTTAGGAGGATGGACAGGCACCGAAGGATCAGCTAGTTCCTTCTTAGTGGCAGCAGCTACCACCATAGCATCCACAGAAACTCCCTTGGTCAGAAATTGCTTATCTGCTGGTGTTGTGATAAACTTTGAAGGTCTCCTGGGGGTGGGGTCCACTGAGTCAGGAGCCGTCCAAGCCTTTTTTGCTAGCATGAGGGGGTCAAAGGGGGGGGACACCCAGGAGGTGGGAGGGCGAGAGCCAAACGCCTCAAGATACACAGATTCATCCTCCTAAGGGTTAAGGGCTGGCCAATTTCCCCTCTGTTTCAGGATCTCTAGAATGTCTGCAAAGGAGACATCTTCAGAAGGGGAACGGGGAACCCTCGGAATCCTCTAAATCTGTGTCAGAGGTGACAGACTCAGGTGAGTCTATGTGCTTCCTCTTACACTTTCTCTTCCTAGGGGGCTCCCCTGCCAATTCAGGAGAGGCCTCGGAAGAGGATGAGATCCCACAGGGGATTCTTGAGAGCTGGCTCTCTGCGGTCTGGGATGAGGGAGTGAGTAGACATAACCTGAGGCACCAAGAGGGAGGGGCAGACGGAGCCGACTGTGGAGTTGAACCAGGTTCCAACACACTCCGCATGACCTCGAACGCACCCCTGTCAGGCAGAGCCAGAGGTCCCCGCTCCGAAAGCTGAGAACCCCCTCGGCACCGACAGTGATGGCTCCGAGGCGATGTCGGAGCCGAACTCACCAGCGCCAAGCACCGAGAGGAGAGCGGGTCGGACAAGGTTCCGATGCCACTCACCCCTCGGAGCCGACGAGGGAAGTCCGGCGCCGAGATTCTTCAAAGGAAGAAATGGAGCCGGCACGGAACCGAAGACAATTGTATCGGTTCGGCGCTACCACAGTCTCGGTTCGCGCCCGGCTCGAGCTCAAAGGAGTCGGAGGAGGAACATTTTGAGGGATAGGGTCAAGCATCGACTGATGAGTCGGGCTCTGAAGCATTTGGGCCAGTGCCTCGGACTTAAGAAGTCGACTCACTACCATCTGAAGGTCATGATCTGAAAGCCTCGATGATCTAGAGGAGTGAGATCTATGGCTCCGTTCAGACAGCAAGGGAGACGCTGGAGCCAAATGAACGGAGCCAAGGGACGGTGACCTAGACCTCTTTCTAGATGTCGGTTCCGATGGTCTGATCGGAGCCGACCCAGGAATTTCCAATGCCTCGGCTCCAGCCGGAGCCGAGGGAACCACAGAAGCTGCAGTCCGAGACTCATCGGCTCCAGCCGGAGCCGATGTAGCAGTAGGTTTCGAAGCCTTAGGCCTCGACTCAGAAGCTGGAGTCGAGGACCTAGAAGCCTTAGAGGGTTTGCCCGAAGTAGCAGTAGGGGAACCCTCAGGCTTAAGCAAACCTCTTAAAATAAGTTTGTTTTTTCTTTCCTGCAGGACTCTAGGGCTGAAGCCATGGCATACAGCACAAGAGTCCTGCAGGTGTAAAGGTCCCAGGCAGTATACACAAGAAGTGTGACCGTCTGTCAGAGACATTTTCTGACAGCACGAGTCACACTTCTTGAAGCCTGAGACCTTTGACTCCTTAGACATTTTCAAGGAAAGTGTAACCACACACACACACAAACACACCGATTACACTTTCACAAGGTTAACTAAAAAAAAGGAGATTAGTTCTTTTTTAGATCCCTAAAAAAAAACACATACACTCCACTAAGGGGATGGAAGGGCCCGAAGGCCTGAGGGAAGAACTAATAAGTTCTTGTGGAAAAAAGGTTGGATAAACAGGGAGGAAAGGGTCAAAATCCACTAAGCTAAGGGAAATAACTATAAAAGACTAAATTAAGGGGGTTTAAATTCACTATAGATTAATCTATAATAACTGACCTGAAGCCGGTAGAAACCATACACCTCGATCGCTGTAGCGGCAAACGAGATCTGAGGTAATACCGCCTAGCATTGTGGGATATAAGGGGAGCCTCGAGCCGGTGGAACCAACTCTCGAGCTTTTACAGTGGCCGAGTCGGAGCCGAGGTCGGCTCCGAACCCATCCAGCAAGAATGAAGGCGAGATGGACAACTTAACATCAGAATTTAACTTTTGACAGGTAACACTGCATATCTTGGGTATGAGCTAGACAGAAGAGGGAAATGTCTTGCCTAACAGAAGATACACGTACACATACATGTGAAAGATTAAAAGGTATTTTCTTTTTTTTTGGTTTTATCAGTTATGCTGGAAAGTTTATGTCTAACCAAACTGCAGTTTTAAGTATCACTTTACAGACAGCTAAAAGAACGTGTGTTTTGGCAATGGAAACAACTTAAACTGCTTTCACAAAATATACAGAAATGCTACCTTGTGATAACATTATGGCACTTTATAATCAGTAGTATCACTTGCTTATGATGTTTCTGTCTGTGGCATAGGTGCGGCGATTCAAAGTTCCATGTCTTCTTGTGAGGAAAAAACAACTAATGACATCAGGAATTTTTCTCCTGGACTTTTAGTGATGGCACAAATGAGAAGACTTTTCTCATTGGCTACAAAACCTATTTTCTGTTATTTTTTGAAAATTAAGAAAAAAAATGGAAGTGTTTGATCTTTTTTACATTTTAAAAGAGTAAAAGGCACTGACTTTCATATACAGCTCTGGTAAAGTAGAAGATGGGAAAGCATTTGGAAGTGCAACAACTGTTGATGATTAAGGCAGGCCACATAAGCAAAAAGTAACACAAAGGAATGTAGATATTGAGATCAAAAACTGGCAAGTGAGTGCATAGTGATGCCCTGTATTAAACTGATGAAGATACTGAAAACTGAAAGTCCAGAAGAATGTGTGCGGCATGTAAGTTGTACGGCAGGCCCCAAAGTGTGAGAGGATAAGTTGTGGGATGTTAGGAATTTACAGGCATATACTACTGAATTACTGCAAAAATAAAAACAAGACTTTAAAGACAGATATGACTGTTGTAACAGACCTGAAGGAACTAAGGCAGAAATAAGTGTATTTTGAAGACAGGCCATAATGGACAAAGACTTGTGTAACTGAAGTACCATGGAAAGAACAGTAATAATGTGGGTCCTTTACCTGACATAAAACTGTCAGCTGAATGGGTTAGGTTTTTGTACAAGTAAAAGTATAGACAGCACATAAACTTGTGAATGAGCAACACGAACTGTATCAAACATAGGCACATACCAAAGACATTTGAAACTTGCGAAGTAAAGGACCACATTTTGCCTTTACTTTAGCATTTGTAGAAGTCTTATAAAGCTAGATGTTCTTGACAATGATTAAAATGCATTTATAAAGAAAGGAAGGGTGCAGTTCTTTGTATCCATGACACAATGTAACTAAGAAAGTTGGATGTTTTACCTGTTAATGTTCAGGATGTATTTTCCAGGTGGGTTTAAAACTTTTAGAGATTCACATGATGCACTACAAGCCATTTGTGTCTATGATACTAAAAGTCTGAGGGAGTTAGGAAAGATTGCTGAGGTGCTAGTGAATAGTGAACCTGAATAAGATGAACTTAACATCATCCACCCAACATGAAGATTTGAAGATCGGTCATGCACAGACAGAAAGCTGGTTATACTTTAACAAAGTAATCTGTGATTGTTGGGTAAATAAAATAATCTTTTTTTCAGCACAGTTTTAAACAATGGAAAGTTAAAGAAAATCAGAAAGATTATTAAATTGTGTGCATGTAAACTGATTTTATTTAGTTTATGTGGCATTTATTGACATGGACAGTCTGAGAAGAGTCCCTTTTCAGCAGAGGCCTATGAAAAAAAGCTCCAGGAAATAAAATTTTATAAAACATTTGTATACACAAGATACAATGGTAAAACACAGACAGAAAAATACAATGATGCATGTGAATTAAAACACTATTTGTAGAGAAATGCACAACAATTTAAATGGATTACTTTCAAAGCATTAATACAATTTATAAACACAAATTTAAAACATGCAACATAAGAACAGTTTAAATGGGTTACTTTAGAGCATACGAATAGGAAAAAAATGCTGAAAATGTATTATACCAAAATAAGTTGGGAGAGCTGTGAACAAAGCAGAGGAAAGGGATGGTTAGAAGAGGATGAGACTGGGAAAGGTTGATTAAAGGAAAATGCTTAACCTGGTATAAGGCTGGAACATAGGCAGGATTCCAACATGCACTGTTTCAGCTGACATTTGAAAAATGTAAAGTTATTGTCTTGTTTCAGAGCAAGTGGGATGGTGTTCTACTTACTTACAGGAGGAGTACAGGGTGTGTCTGCCTTTATTTTGAGATTTAGATATACAATGGAGAAGTTCAATTGCACTGTGGAGAGCCCTTGATAGAGAATATATTTTAATAATATATTTTTAGACTGGGATATCTTTCAGGTTTGTAGATGAAATTGAGGATGATAAATTGTTTTGAGATTAGGATGTCCGGAGCTTCCATCTATCATGGCAGTTTAATGGCATGATAGTTAAATATAAGGTAAAATGAAAATCTTGCAATTTTATTGTAGCACTGCTTGGGTAAGTTGAATTCAGCCTTGTCAAAGTTAGTGAGTGTGGCAGCAGCATAAACGAGAGTAGGGAGACGGAATGAAGAGGCTAAAAATTTTCTAGCAGTGTCAATTGCAGCTCATTTTAGGTTTTTTTTTTTTTTACTGTTTCTTTGATATATGGTAATTGAATTTCATGTCTTCACTGATGATGACTTGTAGAAGTTTAGTATGGTCGACAAATTCAGTTTTAGTGAGGATTTTAGAGGAAGTAATAGTGAAAAGTTGTTTTTGATTACAGACCTATTTAAGTGTACACAGGATAAGATTAGACTTTTGAGGGATGAGAAGCAGTTGAGAAACTGAGAGCTAGGATTCAATAGAAGAAAGGGATTCTCGAGTAAGATGCTGAAGTTTTCTTGGGATTTGGCAGAGCAGATTTGAGTTGCCAGCATATTGGACAATAGTTGCATGCTTGCTAGTTGAGTCTAGGTCATTTACAAATATGTTAAAGAGGATAAGGTCAAGGATTGAACCATGTGGGACTCCTATAAAGATTAACTGTAAAGCAGAGATTTCATTTTGCCACCAGACTGCCTGTTGCCAGCTGAGGCGTAACTAATAAACCAAGAGATTGAGGATGGAAGTAGGCCTAATGCTGTTAATTTATGTAGGACACAGTGTCAAAGGCTTTCTACATATTGAGGTAAACAGCTGATATTAATTTGCCTAACTGTAGAATGAGTGCTCACTCATAAGTTATGAAGCATAAATTAACGTTTCTCTAAAAGTGATTTTGATTTTACTGAATAAAATAAATTACTCTGAGTTAAAATATTAACTATACTATGATGGATCTCAGTACAGAAGTGGGGAAGGCAACAGTTTCCTAGCAATACTACAATAATGCATCTGCCTAAACTGTGTCCAAATGTATACAACAAAGCTCAAGGGAAACTGGAGGGCTTGACCATTAAAATACGTATATGAATTCTAGATGGCAATAACAGCCACACTGGATTCCATAATTCTATATGGATTTACAAAGTGAATTACATCAGTTAACGGAGTCCAAAAAAGCACTGGTAGGGAATCAACCTTAAACTCAATGCTTAGTAATAGACTCAGCAAAATTAGGGCAACTGTTAGCTTTCCAGACAGCCTAAATGACCATCTACCAACTTATGCTTTCAGAGTTACAAATCCAAGATAAACATAATTTACAACCAAGTTCATAACTCAAAAAACTTTGATAAAGACACTTCTATCAGAATTTTTAACAAAACATAACTGAAAAATACTAAAATCCATGGCCTTAGACTCAGCTGTCACACACTTCGAGATATTCCTAAAAATTCTTAACTTTCCCCAGTACATACCAAAAGAGTCAAATCCAATCCTGAACCATGGCTAACACAGGAAACTAAGAAATTATGCAACAGCATGACAAACCCTGGATAAAAGAAGTTATGCACCTACCATAACGTTCCATGTTAGTTGTCCTACATCTCACCTTTCTTCTAGCTGGATGGGTTCGGAACCAATCCTCGGCTCTGACTTGGCCACTTTCTATAACTCTAGAGCTCTTTACTGGCTCAAGGCTACCCCTTACCCCAGAATGCCCAGCGTCAGCTACCTAGATCTCGTTTGAGATAGCTCACACTAGACAATCATAGAAAATAATCCATTATTATTAAACCTTGATGTACAGTAAATTGTCATGGTTTGCTTGGGAAGCAACAAAGAATAAAACAAGTTAGCCAGTGAAACCACTGAAAAACTCCTCTCAATCCTCGAGGAAGGGGGAAGGAGGGAGGGATGCAAGAAGGAAGGAGAGATGAAAGACAACAAACATGGAACGTTATGGTACGTACATAACTTCTTTATGTTAAGTTGTCCAATCTCGCCTTCGTTCTTGCTGGATGGGACAGCGCCCCTAACACCTCAATCATGGGTGGCTCATTGGAACAAACTCTTCAGAACCGTGGAAACAAAGAAAGCCCTGCTCCGGGAGACCACATCTGCTCTGTAATGAGAACTAAATGAATGAGGATCTGCCCAAGTAGCACAACCTGAATCTATGGGCAATCTAGACTGAAAA
Organism: Protopterus annectens; assembly: GCF_019279795.1. NCBI lineage: Eukaryota > Metazoa > Chordata > Ceratodontiformes > Protopteridae > Protopterus > Protopterus annectens. The sequence continues at coordinate 1,521,181,314 of NC_056744.1, forward strand.
GCTACTGAAGTAACTACTGACCTGGTTGAATGACCTTTGGGTTTTGCTGGAAGATCTTTTTGTCGCAAATAGTAAGTATAGGCAATGGCGACTGATAACCATTTTGACAAGGTTACTTTAGAAACTGGAAGGCCTTGTTTGTTGTTAGCAAATGAAAGGAACAACTGATCTGATTTTCTCAGTTCTTTAGTTCTATGGAGATAGAAACGTAGTTGTCTATGCCCATCCAACAGGTGTAATCTGTATTCTGCCTTGTTGGAATGATTAGGGAAAAAGACAGATGTTCAATGGATTGATTCAAATTGTGTTCTGAACAAACTTTAGGTAGAAAAGATGGATTGGTACCCAGAGAAACTCTGTCTTTGTGAAAAAACAGGTATGGAGGGTGAACACATAGGACCTGGAGTTCTGAAATACATCTAGCAGAAATAATAGCAACTAGAATGAGAGTTTTCCAAGAGAGAAATTTCAAAGAACATAATGCTGCTGGTTCAAAGGCTGGCAGCATCAAGGAGGCCAGGACCAAAGTGAGATCCCAAGGTGGAAGGGGCTCTTTCACTGGGGGCCAAGTAGAGATGTACCTCTCATGAAGGTCTTACAGAGTTTGAGAGAGATTATGCCTGCATTAAAAACTCAGATGTGAAAATTTGAAATGGCAGCTAGTTGCACTCTGATGGTAGCAGCAGCTGCACTAGATCGAAACAGTTCTGCTAAGAAATCCAAAATTTCATGTACAGGAGCTGCAAAATTATCTAAATTCTTGGATTCTGCCCAGTAAGAGAATCTTTTCCATTTGCCAGCATAAATTTTCAAGTAAATTATTTAACTTTAAATAGAGAAAAAAAGTTATACTAAGCCTGAGCCAGTATTGACGCAACCTCGCAGTTAAAGCGGCAAATGAGATCTGGGTAGCTGATGCTGGGCATTCTGGGATAAGGGGTAGCCTCGAGCTATAGAAAGTGGCCGAGTCGGAGCCAAGGATCAGCTCCGAATCCATACAGCAAGAACGAAGGCGAGATTGGACAACTTAACATTAGTGGTTCAAAAATAGAACCCAAAATACATTTCAACTTTTCCGGCAACTAAGGAATACCAAATAAAACATGGCAAACAAAACTAATTGGTTAGCGCATTCGTACAAAAAATACACTGTACTTCACCAGCCAAAAAACTTTCCCCAAGAGTCTTCCTTTTATTAAAAAAACCCCCTACCAATTAAAATTTATTTATTTATTTATTTATTGCAGTTGGTTTACCAGGATAGTCCATTGGGCCACAAGGAACCAGTTTTCAATGGAGTCCTGGGGAGAAAAGCTCCAAAAATACATTTTACATTCTTACAAACATATATTCACACATACATTTAAAGTTTAACAATAGGTAAAAAAGAAAGAAAGCAAAAAATGTAACAGCTAAATACAATGTGCAGAAAGTACATAATAATAATATTTATTAGCTCAGAAATATCCATTTAATACAGAGTAGTTAGGAAAAATTAAGTGACATGATGAAGTGGAGGAAGAAGAGAATATATGGGCTTATCTAATAACTTCTATAGAAATCTGGGTAGATTAAGATGAAGCAGAGCACTGGCGGATGAGAGAAGCAGAAGAGTAGGTTATGTAGGGTGGGAGCAGGAGCATTCCCACTGAGATGCTAGGTGTGTATAGAGAGATTTTTTGAAAGCAGAGTGATTAGAGGTGGTGCGGATGAGTGAAGGAAGGGAGTTCCAGATGCGAGCTAGGTTGAAAGATAGCAGGTTTTTGCCCTGGGGGATATGTAGGTTTATGGACTTTGAGTAGGTTTTGATTGTTTGATCTCAATACTCTATTGGGTAGATGCATATCAAATGCGGAAGAAAGGGAAGGACAGAGGGAGGGGTTGAGAATAAGTTTGTGGGCTAGAGTTAGCTGAGTGTAAGTGAGTTGATTGGGAAGTTCTAGCCATTTTAGTTTCTGGAGGGAGAAACAGTGGTGGGTGGAAGACTTGTGGCTGGTGGCAAATTTTGCAATTTTGTTGTAACAAGAGGAAAGTTGTTTTTTGGGGGAGGATTGCAGATTAGTTAGGAGTGGGGCACCATAGAGAAGGGAGGGGATAAGGAAGGATGAAGCGAGTGTTATTTTAGTAGCAGAGGTAAGGTAGGCATTTTGTCTATAAAGCATACCAAGTTTTTGGTGTTTTTTTTTGATATTTTTTTGTAGATGAGAGGTAAATTTAAGTTGGTTGTCTATTTGTACCCCAAGTAGCTTGGTCTCTGTCACCAATTCTAGGGGAGAGTTATTTTGGCTAGTGATTGAAAATGTGTTCAGATTGAGATGAGTAGCTTTAGAAGGAGTAAAAATCATTAGCTTGGTCTTGGAGGCGTTAAGAGCTAGGTGATTTTGTAACATCCATTGCTCTGTTGTAGAAAAGGCATCTTGAGTTAGTTTTTGAAGTGTAGAGATAGAGGTGGCTGAGCAGATGATAGTTGAATCATCAGCATATTGGATGATGTTAGAGAATGGGATTGATTTATGGAAGTCATTTATAAATATGTTGAAGAGAACAGGACCTAGAATGGAGCCTTGTGGAACACCTGTGGGGGTACTAAGGAATGAGGAGGTAGTTTTTTTCCATCTTACTGCTTGCTTCCGGTTGGATAGGTAACTAGAGAACCATTGCAAGGAAGAGGAAGAGAGGTTAAGTTCTGAGAGTTTAGTTATGAGCAGGCTATGTGAGATGGTATCGAAGGCTTTGGCGAGGTCTAGTAATAAGGTAGAGACAATTAGGCCAGAATCACGAGCTCTATTTACTGTTTCAAGGAAGGAGAGGAGGGCTGTCATTGTGCTGTGGTTAGGTCTAAAGCCGTGCTGTGTAGGAGTTATAAGGTGATTTTCTAGGAGATGAGGGAGGAGTTGAAGATGGACACATTTTTCTAGGATTTTGGAAATGGGGGACAGGATGGCTATGGGACGAAAGTTGTTGATGTTGTTATTGTTGCCCCCTTTGTGGAGAGGAATAATATATGCTTGTTTCCATATTTGGGGAACTGTGCATTCTTTTAACGAACGGTTAATTAGGATGCTGATGGGATATGCAAGTGTTTCAGCAGCTACACTAAGAAAGTAGGAAGGTATATTGTCAGGGGCGTTGGTACATGGTTTCAATTTTAGAAGCAGTTTCTTTATAGAGGATGTAGACATGGGATTGAATGAGAGGAAAGTGGAGTTGGGGGAGGGAGAGTTGGAGGGTAGAGGTGCTTGGAGTACACGTTCGGTAGTGGAAGTGGTAGAGGGGTTAGAAGATGGGGAACAGGAAGTAGAAGTGATGAAGGATAGGGTTTGAGGCGGAAGGGGTAGGAGGGTGTTAGAGGGCATAGTGGAGCTGGAGAATGAAGAGGTCAGTTTTGCAACTGAATCAATAAAAAATGAGTTAAATTGGGTGGCCAGATCTAGTTCAGAGGCATTTGAGTCAGGGTTGGGAGTATCTGGTGTACTAGGATGAAGGAGACTGGAGATCCCTTTCCAGAATTTCTGAGGGTTATTTTTATTTTGGTTTTGGAGTGAAGAAAAATAGTTTAGTCGATCAGAGGTGATGAGTTTCTTTGCTTTATTTCGAAGCATTTTATATTCATTAAGGAGCAGACTTGTTTTGAGTTTCTGGTAGCGTGCCCAGACTTTATCCCTATGTCTCATGGTAGCAAGAGTGTGTGTAGAGAGCCAAGGGGCTGATTTAATCTTTATTCTCTTTGTCCTTAGGGGAGCTTGAGAGTCAAGTAATGTCAAGAAAGTTGTATTAAAGTGTGTCACTGCTATGTCTAGAGGAAGGGTTTTTAGACATTTCCAGTTAATTGCTTTTAAGGAGTTTACAAAGATAGTTGGGTTGAAATTTTTTCGGTCACGGATAGTTATATAGTTGTGGGTTTGTTGAAGAACAGTGGGAAGTCGGTTGGTGAAAGTGGGTGTGTGATCACTAAGGGAGTCTGGAAGGGTGCCACTGTTGGAGAAATAGTGAGGGTGGGAGACAAGGATCCAATCCAGTGTACTTCCAGTGGAGAGGTTTTTTGCAGGGCGAGTTACTGAAAATTAAACATCAATTACACATTTAAAGGTGAACCAATACAAATAGCATAAAACACCCATCTAAATACATAAATACATACATAAATTCCTAATTCCTATTATTATTATTGTTATTAAAAGTGTTTCCATGTCAATATTGCAAAAGTCCCAAAGGCCAGTAAAATAATGTCTAGCACCAGCGTTTTATGTTATGAAATAAAAACTAATACAAAGTTATTAAAAACTAATACAAAGTTATTGAAAACTTAGTTGATACTCATGACATCCTGTTATTGGTAGGGATTTTTTATAAATTTTTGTACGAAAGCACTAACCAAATAAAGTTGTGGGCTTAAGGATCGTGTTTGCCACCTTTTTTGTTTTATTAGTGGTTTTTAATTTATGACAAGCAAATTTGTTATAACATCCTACAAAACAAACAACCTAAAACTCTTCAGGATGTCCATAAACAAATTCTTATGTCCATGCCAAACTACCACTTCCACTCTACATATAGCAATACTACTGACTCAATTCTGATACAGTTTAAAAAGAAGTTATGTACTCACAATAACATTCCATGTGAGTTGTTTATCTCGTTTTTATTCTCACTGATGGGTTTGGAGCCAATCCTCGGCTCCGACACGGCCTACAGCAAGAGGCTCAAGGTTTCCCAGTAGCTCGAGACCAAGCCCCTTATCCCACAATGCACTGCTGGAATTACCTCAGATCTTGTTTGCTGTGAGTATATGCACCCCTTTTTTAAAAGGAAGCACTTCACAAAATGGAAGGAGGAGTATTGAATAACCAGGATGGTACTAGCCTCTAAGTCAACTGTCAGCCAGGAGGGGGAAGGAGGGAGGGACGTGAGAATAAAGGCAAAATAAACAACTCACATGGAACGTTATGGTGACTACATAACTTCTTTATGTGAAGTTGTTAAATCTCGCCGTTTATTCTCACTGATGGGTAGCGTCCCTAGCACTCTCAATCTTGGGTGGCTCATGAAAGTACATTTTTCAGTATCGTGGAACCACAGGAAGACCTGTCCCTGGAAGCTTTATCTACTTTGTAATGCTTGATAAAGGTATGAGGCTTAGACCAACTGGCTGCAAAACAAATATTGTCAAGGGGCAATTTAGCTTGAAAAGCAGAAGACGTAGAAACGACTCTGGTAGAATGAGCCTTAGGTCTGTGTGTCAATGGCATGTTTGCATTCGCATAAACAAAGGGTATACAATCTGATAACCATTTAGATAGGGTTGTTTTAGCCACTGGATTACCTTTTCTAGCCACCAAAAAGGGTACGAAAAGTTGATCTGATTTTCTAATATCCTTAGTTCTATCAAGATAAAATCTGAGCTCTGTGTACATCAAGTTTATGTAGCATGTATTCCAATTTGTTAGAGTGGTTGGGAAAAAAAGACTGGCAACTCAATGACCTGATTCATATTGGACTCAGAACAGACTTTAGGCAAAAAGGAGGGGTTTGTTCTGAGAGATACTCTATCAGCATGGAAAATCAAGTAAGGAGGCCTGACAGATAATGTTTGAAGTTCTGACACTTTGCGGGCATAGGTAATGGCCACTAGAAATATAGTCTTCCAGGACAAATATTTGAGATCACAAGAAGATGCTGGTTCGAAGGGGGGAAGAATTATTTGCGACAGCATCAAATTCAAATTCCAGGGAGAATAAGGGATTTTGACAGGAGGTCTCATGTGAAAAACACCTTTATGAAAAGCCTTCGATAAATGTATGGCCCATAACATTCAACCCATCGATATGGCGGCTACCTGGACCCGAATTGTGGCAGCTGTTGCTCCTTCCTTAAAAATCTTTGTCAAAAATTCTAAAATGGACGATAGAGAAGCTCGGAAAGGGTCATTTTTTTGTATATTGGCCCAAATTGAGAACCTGTTCCACTTACTACAGTATAGTTTCCTGGTGGATGGCTTGTGAGAAGACAACAGGATTTGTCTTGTATCATCTGAGAGTGAATGAAGACTGGCAATTAGGGGAAGTGGATTAGCCAAGTAGTCAGCTTTAGGGACTGCAGTGAAGGATGGAGGTCCCCTGACAGGCGTGTCAGATGGTCTGGAACTGGGTCCAGGATCCTTGGATCCTCCAGCAGATAATGGTGAAGGAAGGGGAACCAAATCTGTCGAGGACAGTAGGGGGGCTATGAGTATAACTGTCGGGGCTATGAGTATAACTGTCCTTCCCAGTGATTTTGCTTTCTGTAAAAACCTGGGTGTCAATGGAATAGGTGGGAATGCATATAGGACACCCGGGGGCCAATCGTGTACAAGTGCATCTCTCGGGGGATGTCCTGGAGGTGGTATTAGGGCAAAGCAGCTTCTGCATTTGGTATTGATGTGACTGGCAAAGAGGTCGCAGCAAGGCTGGCCCCATTTGTGGAAAATCAAATCTGTAATTCGTTGGTTGAGAGACCACTTGTGAGGCAACAGTATTGCCCTGCTCAGCTTGTCCGCTATCACGCTGGATTTCCCCGGGATGTGTGTTGCTAACAGAAAATGCTGGGGACAACATAGCCCATTGCCATACCCTGAAGGCTTCTCAACAAAGGGGATAAGACTTGGTTCCGCCTTGCTTGTTCAAGTACCAGACCACTGACATGTTGTCTGCCTGAATTGCAACTGTCACTAGAGGAAGAGAGTCCTGAAAGTACTGCAACACCAGAAGTACCGCTCTCAACTCCAGAACATCGATATGCAGATGTGACTCTTGATCCGTCCATGTGCCTTGGACAGTCTTTCCATGAAAATGCCCCCCCTATCAGTGAAGCATCCGTGGTCACAGTGGCTCCTGGGGGGGATGGGCACAGGGTCTTCCGATTTGTGACATGAAGAGACCACCACCGAAGGTCTCTCTTGCAAGAATGTGTGATGAGAATCATGGGGTGCATTGGTAGCTTCTGGTAAGACCACTGAGCGGAGCGGAGCCATTGGAGGATTCGCATATGCATCCTTGCAAGTGGTACAGCTAGGACTGCTGCCGCCATCAAACCTTGCACTTTCAAGACCTCTGCTGCTGTAGCTTTGTTATTTGACACCAGTGAGTTGACGTGTTGATGAAGAAGTGAGACCCTTTCGATTGGAAGACGTAGAGTGGTGGTTGAGGTATCTAACTCTGCTCCTATAAAAATGGTATGCTGCGATGGCGATAAGGCAGACTTTTTGAAGTTGACTGTAATGCCTAATTGATGGCAGAGTGTGAGAGTATATTGTGTTGCCTGAGTCAGCTGATGCCTGGTGGTAGTGGTCAGGAGCCAATCATCTAGGTATGGAAACACAGAATCCTAGACGCCTCAGGTGAGCCGTGACCAATACCATACATTTGGTAAACACTCTGGGGGCTGTAGTGAGACCAAACGGCAGGGCAGTGTAAGGGGAAAAAACAGGTGAAACACATAGGACCTGGAGTTCTGAAATACGTCTAGCAGAAATAATAGCAACTAGAAAGAGAGTTTTCCAAGAGAGAAATTTCAAAGAACATAATGGTGCTGGTTCAAAGGCTGGCAGCATCAAGGAGGCCAGGACCAAAGTGAGATCCCAAGGTGGAAGGGGCTCTTTCACTGGGGGCCAAGTAGAGATGTACCTCTCATGAAGATCTTACAGAGTTTGAGAGAGATTATGCCTGCATTAAAAACTCAGATGTGAAAATTTGAAATGGCAGCTAGTTGCACTCTGATGGTAGCAGCAGCTGCACTAGATCGAAACAGTTCTGCTAAGAAATCCAAAATTTCATGTACAGGAGCTGCAAAATTATCTAAATTCTTGGATTCTGCCCAGTAAGAGAATCTTTTCCATTTGCCAGCATAAATTTTCAAGTAAATTATTTAACTTTAAATAGAGAAAAAAAGTTATACTAAGCCTGAGCCAGTATTGACGCAACCTACATGTTAAAGCGGCAAATGAGATCTGGGTAGCTGATGCTGGGCATTCTGGGATAAGGGGTAGCCTCGAGCTATAGAAAGTGGCCGAGTCGGAGCCAAGGATCAGCTCCAAATCCATACAGCAAGAACGAAGGCGAGATTGGACAACTTAACATTAGTCTGAAACCACACAAAAGACCAGTGAAAACAGCTCTACTTTCCAAAATAAGAATTTAATAAAAACCTTTTAGTTGTCTCTCCTCTAGGCCTTTTCGGCTGCAAGCCTTTACAGAGTAAAAAAGTAAAGCTCACTCACACAGTCCTTTTATACAGCTGCCATATCAATTAACAATTCATTACATAATAAAATCAGTTCCTAATTGTTAAGCTAACAATTAACCCATTAAGTTCTGCCAATTACACTCTTTATTCATTCCTAAAGGCATAAAGTTTCATATTTCATTATTAAAATTGCTTCCTTTCTTCTTAAAATCTTTTCAGTACATTTTCATCTCCATATCTGTTATATACTTGTTCCAAAATAGTGACTTTCATATTGTCTATTATACCCCCATGTTCTGAATGAAAATGTTCTGCCACTGGGCTGCTCATCTTCCTATTTTAACATCCCTAACATGTTATTTTATTCTCTCAGCCAGACTTCTTTTAGTTTCCCCAATATAGCCTTTTGCCACAAAAAGCATTTTATAAGATATATAATCCCCCTGCTAGTGCAGTTAAATGTTCCTATAGTATTAAAACTTTTCCCCTTAATATCTTCAGCTTCTCTGATTATGTAAGGGCATATTGCACACTTTCCACAGGGGAAAGTTCCCTTCCTTGTTATTGCACATGCTAGCTTCTGTGTTGGTCTCTCAAACCTGCCTCTTACTAAAAAATCCTTCAAACTTCTCCCTCTCTGGAAAGAAATAGTAAGCTCAACATTCACCAAAGAAGGTACCTCCCTTCTTGTCTTTTTCCAACTATTTTTTTATCATTTCATTAAATACTTTAGAAAAAATAGTATATTTTGAGACAAAAAACATTTTTGAACATTCTCCCTTGTAATTTGTAACTACATGCTGACTATTTTTGTCCTTGTTCCCATAATCTTGTTTTTTGCTACTTTTTCCAAATACCTTATTATAACTTAGTTTCACTTGATTTGGGTCATAACCTCTCTCCATGAATTTATTGCAAACCTTGTCACACTCTACTTCTGCTTCCCTAACATTAACTAACTTAACATTAGTGGTTCAAAAATAGAACCCAAAATACATTTCAACTTTTCCGGCAACTAAGGAATACCAAATAAAACATGGCAAACAAAACTAATTGGTTAGCGCATTCGTACAAAAAATACACTGTACTTCACCAGCCAAAAAACTTTCCCCAAGAGTCTTCCTTTTATTAAAAAAAAACCCTACCAATTAAAATTAAACATCAATTACACATTTAAAGGTGAACCAATACAAATAGCATAAAACACCCATCTAAATACATAAATACATACATAAATTCCTATTATTATTATTGTTATTAAAAGTGTTTCCATGTCAATATTGCAAAAGTCCCAAAGGCCAGTAAAATAATGTCTAGCACCAGCGTTTTATGTTATGAAATAAAAACTAATACAAAGTTATTAAAAACTAATACAAAGTTATTGAAGGTTATTGAAAACTTAGTTGATACTCATGACATCCTGTTATTGGTAGGGATTTTTTTATAAATTTTTGTACGAAAGCACTAACCAAATAAATTTGTGGGCTTAAGGATCGTGTTTGCCACCTTTTTTGTTTTATTAGTGGTTTTTAATTTATGACAAGCAAATTTGTTATAACATCCTACAAAACAAACAACCTAAAACTCTTCAGGATGTCCATAAACAAATTCTTATGTCCATGCCAAACTACCACTTCCACTCTACATATAGCAATACTACTGACTCAATTCTGATACAGTTTAAAAAGAAGTTATGTACTCACAATAACATTCCATGTGAGTTGTTTATCTCGTTTTTATTCTCACTGATGGGTTTGGAGCCAATCCTCGGCTCGACACGCCTACAGCAAGAGGCTCAAGGTTTCCCAGTAGCTCGAGACCAAGCCCCTTATCCCACAATGCACTGCTGGAATTACCTCAGATCTTGTTTGCTGTGAGTATATGCACCCCTTTTTTAAAAGGAAGCACTTCACAAAATGGAAGGAGGAGTATTGAATAACCAGGATGGTACTAGCCTCTAAGTCAACTGTCAGCCAGGAGGGGGAAGGAGGGAGGGACGTGAGAATAAAGGCAAAATAAACTCACATGGAACGTTATGGTGACTACATAACTTCTTTATGTGAAGTTGTTAAATCTCGCCGTTTATTCTCACTGATGGGTAGCGTCCCTAGCACTCTCAATCTTGGGTGGCTCATGAAAGTACATTTTTCAGTATCGTGGAACCACAGGAAGACCTGTCCCTGGAAGCTTTATCTACTTTGTAATGCTTGATAAAGGTATGAGGCTTAGACCAACTGGCTGCAAAACAAATATTGTCAAGGGGCAATTTAGCTTGAAAAGCAGAAGACGTAGAAACGACTCTGGTAGAATGAGCCTTAGGTCTGTGTGTCAATGGCATGTTTGCATTCGCATAAACAAAGGGTATACAATCTGATAACCATTTAGATAGGGTTGTTTTAGCCACTGGATTACCTTTTCTAGCCACCAAAAAGGGTACGAAAAGTTGATCTGATTTTTCTAATATCCTTAGTTCTATCAAGATAAAATCTGAGCTCTGTGTACATCAAGTTTATGTAGCATGTATTCCAATTTGTTAGAGTGGTTGGGAAAAAAAGACTGGCAACTCAATGACCTGATTCATATTGGACTCAGAACAGACTTTAGGCAAAAAGGAGGGGTTTGTTCTGAGAGATACTCTATCAGCATGGAAAATCATGTAAGGAGGCCTGACAGATAATGTTTGAAGTTCTGACACTTTGCGGGCATAGGTAATGGCCACTAGAAATATAGTCTTCCAGGACAAATATTTGAGATCACAAGAAGATGCTGGTTCGAAGGGGGGAAGAATTATTTGCGACAGCATCAAATTCAAATTCCAGGGAGAATAAGGGATTTTGACAGGAGGTCTCATGTGAAAAACACCTTTATGAAAAGCCTTAGATAAATGTATGGCCCATAACATTCAACCCATCGATATGGCGGCTACCTGGACCTGAATTGTGGCAGCTGTTGCTCCTTCCTTAAAAATCTTTGTCAAAAATTCTAAAATGGATGATAGAGAAGCTCGGAAAGGGTCAATTTTTTGTATATTGGCCCAAATTGAGAACCTGTTCCACTTACTACAGTATAGTTTCCTGGTGGATGGCTTGTGAGAAGACAACAGGATTTGTCTTGTATCATCTGAGAGTGAATGAAGACTGGCAATTAGAGGGAAGTGGATTAGCCAAGTAGTCAGCTTTAGGGACTGCAGTGAAGGATGGAGGTCCCCTGACAGGCGTGTCAGATGGTCTGGAACTGGGTCCAGGATCCTTGGATCCTCCAGCAGATAATGGTGAAGGAAGGGGAACCAAATCTGTCGAGGACAGTAGGGGGGCTATGAGTATAACTGTCGGGGCTATGAGTATAACTGTCCTTCCCAGTGATTTTGCTTTCTGTAAAAACCTGGGTATCAATGGAATAGGTGGGAATGCATATAGGACACCCGGGGGCCAATCGTGTACAAGTGCATCTCTCGGGGGATGTCCTGGAGGTGGTATTAGGGCAAAGCAGCTTCTGCATTTGGTATTGATGTGACTGGCAAAGAGGTCGCAGCAAGGCTGGCCCCATTTGTGGAAAATCAAATCTGTAATTCGTTGGTTGAGAGACCACTTGTGAGGCAACAGTATTGCCCTGCTCAGCTTGTCCGTTATCACGTTGGATTTCCCCGGGATGTATGTTGCTAACAGAAAATGCTGGGGACAACATAGCCCATTGCCATACCCTGAAGGCTTCTCGACAAAGGGGATAAGACTTGGTTCTGCCTTGCTTGTTCAAGTACCAGACCACTGACATGTTGTCTGCCTGAATTGCAACTGTCACTAGAGGAAGAGAGTCCTGAAAGTACTGCAACACCAGAAGTACCGCTCTCAACTCCAGAACATCGATATGCAGATGTGACTCTTGATCCGTCCATGTGCCTTGGACAGTCTTTCCATGAAAATGCCCCCCCTATCAGTGAAGCATCCGTGGTCACAGTGGCTCCTGGGGGGGGATGGGCACAGGGTCTTCCAATTTGTGACATGAAGAGACCACCACCGAGGGTCTCTCTTGCAAGAATTTGTGATGAGAATCATGGGGTGCATTGGTAGCTTCTGGTAAGACCACTGAGCGGAGCGGAGCCATTGGAGGATTCACATATGCATCCTTGCAAGTGGTACAGCTAGGACTGCTCCCACCATCAAACCTTGCACTTTCAAGACCTCTGCTGCTGTAGCTTTGTTATTTGACACCAGTGAGTTGACGTGTTGATGAAGAAGTGAGACCCTTTCGATTGGAAGACGTAGAGTGGTGGTTGAGGTATCTAACTCTGCTCCTATAAAAACGGTATGCTGCGATGGCGATAAGGCAGACTTTTCGAAGTTGACTGTAATGCCTAATTGATGGCAGAGTGTGAGAGTATATTGTGTTGCCTGAGTCAGCTGATGCCTGGTGGTAGCGGTCAGGAGCCAATCATCTAGGTATGGAAACACAGAATCCTAGACGCCTCAGGTGAGCCGTGACCAATACCATACATTTGGTAAACACTCTGGGGGCTGTAGTGAGACCAAAGGGCAGGGCTCAAAACTGGTAATGACTGGTTCCCAGCTGGAAATGCAGGTGATCCCTGGAGTGTCTGTTCAACTTTATGTGATAGTGCGCGTCCCTGATATCTATGGAGCACATCCAATCGCCTTTCCCTAGGAAGGTGAAGAATGGACTGAAGCATGACTATTCGGAACTTCTCTTTCTTTACAAATTGGTCGAGTCTGCTGAGGTCCAAGATAAGTCTCCAGTCCCCTGTTTTCTTTGGAACAAAAAGGAATCTTGAGTAAATTCCAAATCCAACTTGGTCTGTTGGGACTGGTTGGGGGACTCTCTTTTTCTAGCAATTTGTGGACCTCTATGATTGCTTGTTCCCTGAGACTGGGTAGAACATCTGGGATTCTGTTTACAGGAGTGGGAGGGGAAGAGAACGGTATGTAATATCCTCTGGAAATGATGCTTTGTACCCATGTATCGGATGTTATGTTTAGCCAGGCTTCTGGGTACAAAGATAAGTGACCCCTGACTGCCTCCAGAGCCGGACAGCCGGGTCTCCTTTCAGGAGCACTGGTAGGGCTGACCAGAGAACTGGCCTCTGTCACCCTGTTGCTGCGGACCTCCTCTGCCGTGCGGGTGGCATCTTCCATTATAACCCCCTCCTCTGCCTCTAGAGGAGGTTTCTCCACGTGTCCTGAAAGGCTCACTGTGCTTTTTGGGACCACATTTTCCCGACCTTAATGCCCTTGGGATAGGGTCGAGTAGGGGTAGAAAAATGGACTCCAACGGCAGATAAGGTCTTGCCTTCCTGCTCACACCTGGTTAAAGTTTCCTTTACTTTAGACCCAAACAGTGATGAGCCATCAAATGGGGTGTTGATAAAGGAAGACTTAAAGGGCTCCACAAAGGAACAAAGATGCATCCAAGCTTGTTGCCGCAGAGCAATGCCTGAACTAGTGGCTCTACTCGAACCAACAGCTGCATAAGATGTGATGCGCATGGACGAGTTCACAATCGAGTTTAGGGTAGCGAGCTGTGTGTTGACTATATCGGCAACCCCTGCAGCTACTGTACCCTGGAGAGCATCTCCTAGCTTTTTTAGAAGATCTCTTTGTAGTCTCGTGAAATGGGTTAAACAGTTCAGTGATTGAAGAGAAAAAGTTGCTGAACTAAACATGTGTTCCCCATATCTATCCATGATCCTAGAATCTCTGTTAGGAGGATGGATAGATGCAGATGTCTCAGACACTTCCTTTTTGGTGGCTGCAGCTACCACCATGGCATCAACAGGCAATCCTTTTGTCAAAAAGGCCTTGTCCACTGGGGCAGAGATGAACTTATTTGGCTTCCGAGGGACAGGTTCCATGGCCTCTGGTGACTCCCACATCTTACGAGAGATCAGCTCCATGAGCTTATTGTAAGGCGGAGACACCCAAGAAGTGGAAGGTTGAGATCCAAAAGCCTTCAAGAGTACTGACTCGTCCTTAGTAGGGGTTTGGACTGCCAACTGCCCCTCTGACTCAGGATCTCTAATATGTCCGCAAAGGAGATATCCTCAGATGGGGATCGAGGGGACTGTTCTGACCCATCCAAGTCAGTGTCGGATGTCAAGAACTCCTGTGGGGAGTCTAAATGCCTCCTTTTGCACAGTCTCTTCCTGGGTACCTCCTCAGTGGGGGGGATCTGGGGAGGTCTCGGAAGAACATGAGGCACCCTGTGGGGCTACTTGAGGCTCTGGGTCTCTATGCTTGGGGGGACCGGTAGACGTAGAAGCGGAAACAGGTGCTTGGGGGGAGAAGGAAGCCCGAACTGATGCCGATGATGTCTTAGGAGACAGGACTCTCCTCATGGCATCGAACGCACCATGGCACCGACAAGAAGGGGTGGACTGATCTGGAGCAACTGCCCGATCCTTCTGCACAGAAACATGGGCTCTAAGCCCGAGGTAGGAGCGGAGATCTTCCATGCAGAAGCCCCCAGAGGAAGAGTCGGCACTGACAAATCGGTCTGACTATCCTCCTCCCCGGACCCGACGGGAGAGTGTCGGCTTCTAGAGACCCTGGTCGGCGCCGAGGATGGTGGAATAGATGGAACCGATAACACCGGTGTGAGTCCCGGTTCCATAGGTTCGACAACTATCAGTTCAGGCTCCTTCAACTCCCGAGAGCCCAGTATGGCTAAGAGGAGTAGTAGTCAAGTCCGGTTAAACAGTCTTCGGCTCCGACGAAAGGGTTGGGGCCGACAACAATTTAGCAAGTTCTGGTGCCCGTAGAAGCTTCTGCTGATACATATCCATATCTGAGAGGCTGACTGAAGACTTCGAGGAGTGCACCGAAGGTGCTGATTGGAGCAGAGGAGATGAGGGAACCACAGAGACCAGCTCCATGACTGTTAGCTGGCTC